>NW_026974901.1:300000-566028 GCF_030014295.1 Loxodonta africana | reverse complement strand
CATCTTATATTTTATAAGTGAAGACAAAAAAACTGATGCACACATATGAGGAAGACATATTCATAAAAAAATTACAGTTCTCATTTCTGTAGCTGGTTACATGGTCAAAACTGGTGTTTAAAACTACCTTCATCTACCATCAGTTTTGTATTTCCTGTAATGTCTGCAAGCTCCATAGCTGTTTATGGTTCTTTGCCTGGTCGAGTGACCCAAACTTTCATTCCTGAAGCCCCTGAGCCATTAGTAATCATGTAGATATTGGATTGCTGTAGCTTCCCATGGACCTTAATCACAGGGCATGATAGTACTAAGAGATACCCTAAGGGATCTTCTGTATTTCAGACATAATCTTCTTTACCTCATTAGGCAAGAGCAATCTGATTTCTCCTTGGTTGTCAGGATGAATTACCCCACCTAACACTGTAAGTACTTAGCCTTTTCGTCCACAGGCATGAGAGTCTAAAACTGTTCCGAGGGCATTCTTAACTTCCAGTTCCACTGAATCATGAATGCCAGGTGGGAATATTCTTCCCTTTGGAACTAAGACCTTTAGACCTGCAGAGCATAGGGTCACAGAGACAGGAAGCAAAACATTGTGAGTGGAAAACTGGGGATAATAGTGACTGGTACCACTCCAGTTTCCACGCCTTGATTCCTGGAACCATGAGTCCTCACAATGGGGGAAATAACATCACATATTGGGTGCTGGTTTAGAGCATATACAGCCTCCTAGGGAACATTGCCCAACTCTGCAAAGTGTTGCTGCATAGCCGACACTGTAATTGTGTCTTTAGAAAGCCATTCCACTGTTCTATCAAGCAGGTTGCTTCTGGATGAAAGGGAACATGGTAAAACCAGTTAATTCCATGGCATGTGCTCATTGCTGCACTTCACTTTAGGTGAAGTGAGTCCTTTGATCAGAGGAAATGCTGTTTGTGATAACGTGACTGTGCATAAAGCATTCTGTGGGTTCATGGATGGTAGTCTTGGCAGAAGCATTGTGTGCAGGGAAGGCAGACAGGTATCCAGAGTGTCTAACCCCGTAAGAATGAAATGCTGCCTTGGCATGATGGAAGCTGTCCAACGTAAACAACCTGCCACCAGGTTGCTGGCTGATCACCTCCAGGAATGGTGTCATGTCAGGAGCTCAGTGTTGGTCCCTGCAGTGACTGTAGCTAAGTTAGCATCGGTGAGTTGGACTCCATTTTGCTGAGCTCATGCATAACTCCCATCCCTGCTACCATGGCCTTTTTGTTCTTGAGACCACTGTGCAATGAAGAGAGTGGCTGGTAAAGAGAATGACTGGTTTCCACAGAACACATCATCAGATCTAATTGGTTGTTAAAATACTTCTCTGCTGATGTCAGCCTTTGATGAGCATTCCCATAAGACACAAATAGCATCACTTCTTTGGCCCGCCAGGGGGGTCTGTCCACATATCCCTTCCCCATACATCCTTGTCACCAGTTTTCCAATCAAGTTCCTTCTAAGTCCGTGATCATCCAGCCGAAGTATCGGCCACAGCCCTTGAAGAAGTATTCTATCGCACATCTTGCCGTTTCTCCTTCCAAGCAAAGTGCACTGCTCAAAGCCCTGTCCTTTGGAGGATTTTCCCTCACACTGTTCTTCAGGGAGGTCCCAGAAAGGGGTTGTAGTGCTCTAGCCATGTGCATATTGGGCAGAACCATCTGTAAACCAGGCACGAGTTTTCCCTAACTTAATCAAGTGACCATAACAAACTCCCATAAGGACATGAGCTAAAACCTGTCCTTAAATGAAAAGTGTTTATCTGCAGAGGATGTCTGTGCTTTGCTTCAAAATCCTAAGGGACTGTGCTCTAATTCTCTAATATGGGCTGGCCAAAGATTCCAAACAACCTCTCTATCTGCCACTGACACTTCAAGTACCATTAGATCAGCCAGATCATATGACCCAAGTCGCTGAGCCGCTTGCATCGCATCCTGAACCTTTTGCAGAAAATTCTCTTTGTGTGGCCCTACTCAAAACTAGGAGGTTTTAGAGTCTCTTGATAAATAGGCCAGAGTAACACACCCAAATTAGATATATATTTCCTGAAAAAATCCAAAAAGGCCCACTATGTGTTGTCCTTTCTTTTAATTGTATGAGGGACCAGGTTTGACAACTTATCTTTCACTTCTGAAGGAATATCTCAACATGTCCCACAACCGAGGACTCCTAGGAATTTCACTGAGGTGGAAAGGGTCTGAACTTTTGTGGAACAAATTTCCCACCCTCTACGAAGCAGATGTTTCACCAATAAGTCCGTAGCCATTGACACTTCTTCCTTACTGGGCCCAGTCAGAAAAATGTCATCAATGTAATGGACCAGTATGACATATTGTGCAATGGGAAGGCAGTCAAGATCCCTGCAGACTAATTTATGACATGGGGCTGGAGAGTTGCTATAGGGCTGAGGTAGGACAGGGAAGGTGTATTGCTGGCCCTACCAATGGAAGGCAAACTGCTTCTGGTGTCTCTTCTTAAGGGGGAAAAATGTATTAGCCAAATCAATAGCTGCATACCAGGCATCAGGAAATGTATGAATTTGTTCAAGCAATGAAAGCACATCTGGAATAGCACCTGCAATTTCAGTCACCACTTGAATAAGTTTAAGTTAACCCACTGTCATTCTCCAAAATTCATCTCTTTTTGCATAGTCTTAATAGGTGTATTTTATAGGGATGTGGTGGGAATCTACAGCCCTGCACCCTTTAAGTCCTTGACAGAGGCAGTAATTTTCTCAGTTCATGCAGGAATGGAACATTGCTTTCATTTTACTATTTTCCAAGTAGAAGTAGTTCTCATGACTTCCACATTGTTTTTCCTAACATAATAACCCTTACTCCACTTGTCAAGGATCCATTGTGAGGGTTCCGCTAGTGGTTGAGTATATCTATTCCGATTATGAATCATGGAACATGGAAAATCACTACAGGATGGGTTCTTGGACCCTGAACTAAGATTTCATTATAATCTTATCTACATAGTGTGCTACTCTGTGTGTTGGCCCACAGTAGTGTTTAGATCTTCTGGGATTAGTGTCAGTTTAGGGTTGGTATCCAGTAATTCCAGAAAAGTCTGATTATTTCCTTTACCTCAAGAGCAGTCACCATTGTAAGAAACAAACAAACAAAAAAGTCATTGTTTATTTCTTTGGAAAGCTGGAAGGAAAATTAGAATTATATTTTTTGGCCACGGAGGGGAGTCCTTCCTCAAGGGAACTGGGCCTCCCTTACATTTAAGCAGTACTGGCTAAAGTCTCGGAATTGATAAAGCCTATGTCTTAGGCTGGGTTCTCTAGAAAAGCAAAACCAGAAAAGCATATAAATATATGTAGAGAGATTTATATCAAGGAAATGATTACATCGTTGTAGAGGCTGGATCATCCCAAGTCCACTGATCAGGATAGTGGCTTCTGATTCATGTAGCCACAGGGGCTGGTGAAACCAGGATTGGCAAGATGGACAGCAAGACTGTTTCTCACAGGTTGTGAAGAACAATGAATCTCAAGACGAGCAGACAAGGCTGCAGGTAAGCTCCTTGCCCAAGAAGCCAGCGGCAGGATCCAGAGGGAGCAAAAGCCAATGAGCTTTGCCGGCTCGATGCAGGCCACATGCCCGAGGAAATTCCCTTTCAACTGATTGGCTACTCACAGCAGATGCCACCACGGAGGTGATTATGTATATCAAATCTCATCACGGAAACACTCACGACATTATATGACAGCCAAAATGTAACTGCCAAACCACTGATAATCACGGTCCAGTCAAGTTGACACACAACCTTAACCATCACCATCCACCCTTTATCAACTTGGCACCTGTACACATCTCCTTAAGCCTTACATAATCACTGAATAAACACAATCATAAAGATACAGTTGCACCTAACATCATACAGTGAATACAGATACAACCAAAAATGCACTAGCACTATTTACATCTTATATTTTATAAGTGAAAAAAAAAATTGATGAACACATGCAAAGCACATATCCTCATGACAGTCTGCTGTCTGCAACTGGTCACATGGTCATAACTGGTATTTAGGACTACCTTCTTCCACAACCCATTCCATATTCCTTTTGGCCTCAGCAAGCACCTCACCTAGTCGTGTTTCTTTGCCTGGTGGGTGACCCAAACTTTCATTCCTGAAGGGTCCTGGTCATGAGTAGTCATGTCAGAATTGTGTTGCTGTAGTTTTTCATTGACTTTAATCATGGGGCATGATAGTACTAAAAGACACCCTAAGGGATGTCCTGCATTCCAGACATACTCATTTTCACCTCCTTTATGTAATATCAATCCTATTTCCTCTTGGTAACAAGGATAAATCACATCAGCCAGTATGGTAATTCTGTTCTTTGCCTGTTGATCTAGAGGCATAAGGACCCCAAAGTGGCAGGTGGCATTTTTTTTTTCATTGTGAAAATTTACAAATCAAGTCAGTCTCTCATACAAAATTTATATGCATCTGGCTTTGTACTCCTGGCTGCTCTCGCCCTAATGAGACAGCACACTTCTTACTTCCACCCTGTATTCCCTGTGTCTATTCAGCCAGCTTCTGTCCTCCTATGCCATCTCATCTTCCCGCAACACAGAAGCTGCCCACACAGTTTCATGTGTCTACTTGAGCCACGAAGCTCACACCTCATCTTCCATGTTATAGTCCAGTCCAATCCCTGTCTTAAGAGTTGTCTTTGGGAATTGTTCCAGACTTGGGCTAACAGGTCTGGGGACCATGGCCTCTGGGGTCCTTCTGGTCTCAATCAGACCATTAAGTATGGTCTTTTTTATGAGAATCTGAGGCCTGCAACCCACTGTTCTGCTCCATCAGGGATTCTCTGTTGTGTTTCCTGTCAGGGCAGTCATCAATTGTAGCCAGGCACCTTCTAGTTCTTCTGGTCTCAGGATGATGGAGTCTCTGACTTGTGTGGCCCTTTCTGTCTCTTGGGCTGATAATTACCTTGTGTCTTTGGTGTTCTTCATTCTCCTTTGCTCCAGGTGGTTTGAGACCAATTGATGCATCTTAGGCAGCAGCTTGGTAGCGTTTAAGACCCCAGACGCCACTCACCAAAGTGGGATGCAGAATGATTCCTTAATAGATTTTATTATGCCAATTGACCTAGAAGCCCCCTGAAACCATGGTCCCCAGACGCTCGTCCCTGCTACTCTGGCATTGGAAGAATTCGGTTTATTCAGAACACTTCTTTGCTTTCGTTTTAGTCAAGTTGTGCTTACCTCTCCTGTATTGTGTTTTCTTTCACTTCACCTGAAAGAGTTCTTGTCTACTATAGAATTAGTGAATACACCTCTTTCTCTGTCCTCCCCACCTTGTAACCTTCAAAGCATATTTTATTCTGTGTTTAAACTATTTCTTGAGATCATATAATAGTGGTCTCATACAATATTTGTCTTTTTGCAACTAATTTCACTCAGAATAATGCCTTCCAGATTACTCTATGTTGTGAAATGTTTCATGGATTCATCATTGTACTTCATCAATGCATACTATTCCATTGTGTGAATATACCATAATTTATTTATCCATTCATCTGTTTTTGGGCATCTTGGTTATTTCCAACTTTTTGCTATTATAAACACTGCTGCAATTAACATGGGTGTGCATATATCTGTTGGTGTAAAGGCTCTTATTCCTCTGGCATATATTCCCAGAAGTGGGATTGCTGGAACATATGGTATTTCTATTTCTACCTTTTTAAGGAAGCACCAAATCTATTTCCAAAATAATTATACCATTTTTCGTTCCCACCAAACCTTTTTACGAAGCAGTTATAGCATTTTACATTCCCACCAGCAGCGTACAAGTGTTCCAGTCTCTCCACAAGCTCTCCTTTGTTTTTTTTTTTTGCCGGGGGGGGGGGGGGATTAATACCAGGCGTGTTGGAGTGAGGTGGTATCTCATTGTAGTTTTCATTTATATTTCTCTAATTTTTAATGGCCAATGATCATGATCTGTTAGCTGCTTGAATGTCTTCTTTGGTGAAGTTCCTGTTCGTATCATTTGCCCAATTGTTAATTGAGTTATTTACCCTTTTGTTGTTGAGCTTTTACAGTATTATGTAAATTTTTGAGATCAGATGTTAACAGGAAATGTCATAGCTAAAAATTTTTTCCCAGTCTGTAGATAATCTTTTCACTCTTTTGGCAAAATCTTTTGATGAGTATAGGTGTTTGATTTTTAGGAGCTCCCAGTTATCTAGTTTCTCTTCTGGTGTTTGTGCATTGTTAGTAATGTCTTGTATACTGTTCCTGCCATGTATGAAGGCTCCTAGCATTGTCCCTATTTTTTTCTTCCATGATCTTCATCATTTTAGCATTTATATTTGGGTGATTGATCCATTTTGAGTTAGTTTTTGTGCATAGTGTAAGGTCTGGCTCTTGTTTCATTTTTTTGCAGATGGATATGCAGTTATGCCAGCACCATTTGTTAAAGAGACTGTCTCTTCCCCCGCTTAACTGATTGTGAGCCTTTGTGATATATCAGTTGCTCAAATGTGGATCAAGTGTATTGACTACTGTGGTAGTATAATATGTTCTAAAATCAGGTACTGTGAGGCCTCCGACTCTGCTCTTTTTCAGTAATACTTTACTTATTTGGGCCCTCTTTCTCTTCCATATGAAGCTGGCGATTTGTTTCTCCATCTCATTAAAAAATGCCTTTGGAATATGGATTGTAATTGCCTTGTATCTATTGATCGTTTTTTGTACAATAGACATTTTTACAGTGTTGAGTCTTCCTATCCATGAACAAGGTGTGTTTTTCCACCTATGTTTCTTGCAGTAATTTCTTCTAGTTTTCTTTGTCTGTCTTCTATTTCTGTGATAACATTTATTCCTAAGAGTTTTATCTTCTTGGAGGCTACTCTAAATGGTTTTGATTTGGTGGTTTCTTCTTCAATGTTCTCTTTGTGTAGAGGAATCCAACCGATTTTGTACATTTAACTTTTATCCTGATACATGGCTGAACTCTTCTACTAGTTTTAGTAGTTTTCTCGAGGATCCCTTATGGTTTTCTGAGTATAAGGTCATGTCATCTGCAAACAGAGATACTTTGACTTCTGCCTTACCAATCTAGATGCTGTTTATTTCTTTATCTTGGCTAATTTCTCTGGTAGGACCTCCAGCACAATGTTGAATAAGAGTGGTATTAAAGGATGTCCTTGTCTGGTTCCCATCCTCAAGGGGAATGCTTTCAGACTCTCTCCATTTAGGATGATGTTGGCTGCTGGCTTTGCGTAAATGCCCTTTATTATGTTGAGGAATTTTCCTTCTATTCCTATTTTGCTGAGAATTTTTATTGTGAATGGGTGTTGGACTTTTTAAAATACCTTTTGTGCCCCAATTGATAAGATCATGTGGTTCTTGCCTTTTGTTTTATTTCTGTGATGGATTACATCAGGTTTTTTCCTAATGTTAAGCTGTTCCTGCATAGCAGGTAGCATTTTTAGCTTCCATTTCAATGATGTGTCTCCAGGTGGGAATATTCCTCCCTTTGGAACTATGTGCTCTAGACCACCAGAGCACAAGGTAGTGGAAACAGGAAGTGAAAATTTTGCTAGTGAGTCACTAGGGGCGTCTTAGTCATCTAGTGCTGCTGTGACAGAAATAGCACAATTGGATGGCTTTAGGAAACAGATATTTATTTTCTCACAGTCTAGTTGGCTAGAAGTCCAAATTCAGGGTGTCAGCTCCAGGGGAAGGTTTTCTCTCTCTGTCTGCTCTGGAAGAAGGTCCTTGTCATCAATCTTCACTTGTTCTGGGAGCATCCCAGCACAGGAAACTCAGTTCCAAAGGACATACTCTGCTCCTGGTGGTGCTTTCTTGGTGGTATGAGGTCCCCTTGTCTCTCTGCTCACTTCTCTCTTTTATACATCAAAGAAATTGGCTTAAGACACTATCTGATGTTGTAGATCTCATCAATATAACTGTCATTAATCCATCTCATTTCATCATAGTGACAGGATTTACAACACATAGGAAAATAACATAAAATGGCAAACAGTCACACAATACTGGGACTTGTGGCCCAGCCAAGTTGACAGATATTTTCAGGGGACACAATTCAATCCAAGACAAGGGGTAATAATGAGTGATGCCACTCCCATTCCTACCCCTTGATCCTGGACCCATGAATTGGAGCTATGGAGGAAAAAGCACCATATATTGGGGGTTGGTTTAAAGTATATATAGCCTCCTAGAGAACATTCCCCCAACCCTACAAGGTATCGACACCCAGCTTGCCCTGTAATTGTGTCTTTAGGAGGCTGTCCGACCATTCTATCAGAGCGGCTGCTTCACAGTGATGGGGGACATAGTAAGACCAGTGAATTCCATGAGCATGGGCCCACTGACCAACTTCATTCACTTGAAGTGAGTCCTTTGATCCAAGGTAATGCTGTGTGGGATACCATGAGAGTGGATAAGGCATCCTGTAAGTCTATGGGTGGTAGTTTTGGCAGAAGCATTGCATGCGGGGAAAGCAAACCCATATCAGATATGTGTCTATTCTGGTAGGAATAAAATGCTACCCTTTCCATGATGGAAGTACTCCAATGTAAACACTTGTCATCAGGTTTCTGGCTAATCACCTCAAGAGATGGTGCCATATCAGGGAATTGGTGTTGGTGTCTGTTGCTGGTAGACTGGACACTCAGCAGTGGCAGTATCTAAGTCATCCTTGGTGAGTGAAAATCCACACCTCCACCTCTGCCACCGTGGCCACTTTATTCATGAGCTAATTGAGCAAGGATGGGAGTGGCTCGGGAAAGAGGACGACTTGTTTCCAAAGAACGCGTCATCCTACCCAACTGGCTGTTAAAATCATCCTCTGCTGAGGTCACCCTTGGGTGGGAATTCACATGGGACATGAATGTCGTTACTTCTTTGGTCCACTCACAGAGCTCTATCCACAAACCTGTTCCCCATACTTTCTTGTCTCCAGTCATCCAATCATGTTCCTTCAAAGTCCCTGACCATCCAGCCAAAAAATCTTCCACAAATCAGTATACGGTCACACAGCTGGCCATTTCTCCTTCCAAGCAAAGTGAACAACCAGGTGAACTGCTCAAAGTTCTGTCCATTTGGAGGATTCCCCTGCACCACTGCCCTTCAGGGAGGTCCCAGAAGGGGACTGTAGTTCTGCTGCTGTCTACTTTCTAGTGGTGCCTACACAGAATCATCTGTAACTAGGCACAAGTGTTCTCTTCCTTAGTCAACTGAACATAAGGAACTCCCCGTGAGGCCATAAGTGTAGACTGGGAAATGTAAGGTTATAGCCAGGAGTGGATACCATGGGCATATGGGTCACTTCCTCATGCCACTTGTGCCTTCTGGTCGTTCTCTGACCTGACCTTGTATATACCATTTCCATTTAGTGATGGAGTACTGCTGTGCATGTACAACTTTAAAGCTCTCTGTGTCAGGCAACACCCAGTTCATGATGTGCAGCTCAGGCCACATGGTGACTTGGTGGCCCATGAATGAGCTAAGGATGAATAATAAGCCAAAAACTATTTCTTAATATCAGATAGTGGCTGTAATCTTCACAACCCCTCCAGGAATGCAGTATTGCTTTCAATTTACTATTTTCCTACGTAGGGCCAGTTCTAATGGTTTCCACTTGGCTTCTCCTACCATAATAGCCCCGCTCCACTTGTCAGGATCCGATGTGGAGGTGCTGCCAGTTGTTGGGTGTATCTCTTCCAATTATGCATTCTGGAACTGGGAAAATCACTACAGGATGAGTTCAGGGAACCACTGGAACTACTGTGAGATAGACATGAGCTAAGATTCCATTAATAACCTGACCTCCATACACCCGCACTCTGACTGGTGAGCCACACTGATGTTTTGGGTCTCCTGGAGTTAGTGTCAGTATCCATGAATCCCTGAAAAGCCTCGTTACTTTCTTTTCTCCAACAAAAAGTCACTCTCTCAAAGGCCACAGATCCCTTTGGGGAAGGCTGGAAGAATTTCAGCATACATTTTTGTCAATGTACTGGAGTCCTTCCTCGAGGGGATCTCACCTCCCTTCATTCAAGGGATTGTGAGCCTTTAAACTCGCTCAATCTGGGAATGAATTGAGGAGCTGTGACTCTCTGTTCTGGATATTTGAGTTAGATTGCTGTTACCTTGACTTAGAATTCATCTGCTTGCACAGATCAAGTAAATATTTAGTAATTTCCTATGTTTTTCACTCTTAAGGGCACCATGACTAGCCAACACCATACTCCATAGGAGTCAGATTATTCTGATGACTACTTTCACTCTGCTGTCCATTACGAAAACCATACCCACCTTTCGGCTGCTACCACCACGGGGTCCAATCAGCTCCATACTATTTAGGAGTCTTAATTCAGTTAGGGCAATTCCCATGTCAAATCTTACTGACATAAAACAGGAATCACAGCAGTCTTCATGGATCCTGGCGTCTTGTGACAAACTTTTTTCTCACATTCGTGATAAAAGGTGCGTTCTCTGGGCACTCCATGTTTGTCTCTGGATGAATCCATTGATAAATCTGATAAGTCTATTCTAATTTGCCTATTTCCCTAAACTTTTGGATACCCTCTACTCTAGGATACTAAGGCGGGTCTGATACTTCAGCTTGATTTATTGTAGGTCACCCCATAATCCATGCTTCAGAAACTGATTAAATAAACTATTAGATCCTTTCCTAACTTCTGAGCTGAAACATTGAATGAAGAATCTGCGCTTAGAGGGTCCATATCAATAAACTCAGACTGATCCAACTTTATGTTCCTTGTACCTTATCCCAAACCTTGGTAGCCATTCTCACACTTATTCTCCAAGTTTCTGTTTGTACATATTAGAAAAACCAAACAGTTCTTTTGGAGTGTGGCGTACCTCCTCCTGGATCACATTTTGTACCTCACCTTTGAGGCTGACAGGGACATAAGCCTAGCTATAGGTCTAGAAATAAAAATGGGTGGCTAGTGTGAGTCTTGGGAACATTCATCAATGTCATGCAAGGCATGTACCTCAGGCAATGTCCCAGGCCATGTCTCAGATGCTGCCCCAGTTGATACCTCAGACAAAGGCTTTTCAGACACAGCCGGGTTAATATAATCAGATAGGGGTTTAGGGGCTAACGATTTTACTGGGGTAGGTGGTTTAGCAGACAAAAATTGAGTAATGTCTTTAGATGGGAGTGACAGGGTTGGCTTTGTAGGCAGAAGCGATTCAATGGAATTTAGGGGTTCCATGTCTACAACTTCCTGATTATCTGCCCATACGTCCCCATTCCAAGTTGCAGGGCACTATTTCTTCAGAATCATTGTCCTCACTTTAGACACCATTGAAGGCTGGGAATTCAGCTGGCCTTGTAATTCAGTCACTTTTACAATATGACCCTGGGTTTGGTTTTCCAGCGTATCAACACTGTTGCTATAAGAACTATGACTTTCCTTTAGGGCACACACGGCAACTTTCAGATTTTTTATATGGCGCTTGAGCTGTGATTCTGAAGCCCTGATCTTGTCTCTTTTTTCAGCACTTTGCCTTTTTAAAGTAAGACCAGTCACCTAGCTTGCCTATACTCCTCATTCTGACAAACTGCAGAAGAGTATCAAACATGCAATCACCCATAGCCTCACTTCTAATATCACTTGATCTATTGGTAATATTTTGACTGTTAATATGGCCACCTTACTCCATGGATTAGCAGCATACTTTTTACTATTAGGGTTAGAGCCATCAGCACCTTTAAGACCTGTCAGCACTGAAAACTATTATGTGTCTATTAGTTTTTGATGTTTATTATATTTATCTATTTATTTTAAATGGCTCATGCAATTTTAGAAGCTGGCAGTATTTGAACATTCAGGCTATAGGCTTCTCCTGACTCTCATAGCTGCAGGGGTCAATGAGTCCAGGGTTAGCAGGTCAGACAACAGTCTGGTGGTTTATGCACTGTGGAAGATGACAAATCCAAGATCTGCAGGCAATATAGTAAGTAGGCTGCTGGCTTAAATCCCAAGAACTGGACATCAGAGGATAATGAGCTGTATGCAGAATCCAGAGCTACAATGTGAGCTTTGCCAGAATGTCCATACATATATTGGATGCATGCCACATCACCCAAAGAAATTCTCCTTACAACTGATTTCCTGATCACATCAGCTGACATCATGGAGGATAAATACATCCTTATATAACCCTCAAAATACGTCATTACAAAACTACCGAACTGTATACTTACAGAACTCCTAAACCACTGAGAATCATGACACAGCCAAGCTGACACAAACCTTAACCATCACACCAAAAGCATAATAAAGAAAAAAGAAAAGAAATTGGTTTCTGAAAATAACCTGAGCTATTAAAGTTTCTTTTGTCTTCCAAAATACCTATGTTAATTTAAATATATGTAAATTATCTGAGATTTCCATATCCTTTTTGACAATTAGCCTCAGAAAAGGAAGGGTTTTAGGATCAGGCCTCAGCATACCATACACTTTGAGGCCTGAGGTTTGCCATTGGAGCCCCAGGGAAACTTTTGAAGAGAGAATTCCTCACAACAGAGTGAATAACTTTAAAGAGATAAAAGAAAACAGGATAAATAATGTGGACATTGATGAGGTTTAAAATAAGAAAAAATGATTTCTTACTACAGTTTTCTGGATGCTAACTGAAAAGTTGGCATGTCAAACTTGCCAGCCATTCCACAGAAGTAGTCCGTGTGCAAAAAGATAATAGCCTTAGACACCGTATGGGTCAATTCTGCTTTGTCCATTAGGGTCGCTATGAGTTAGAATCAACATGATGTCCCCATTAAGTTTGGTTTTTGATAATACAGTTATCAGAAAATAAATGAACCATAAACAAGCACTGTCTATGGTGGTGAAATTTTAAATCAAAAGACAAAAATCACAATGAAAAAATCCACCCTTCAATTTCGTGTATGTAATAGAACTAAATTACTTTCCTTAAAAGTTATGAAATTTGATAGGGGTTGAGACTATGCTGAGAAGAAACAGTTTCAGAGGAATACAACCACGTACAGACTTTTCTTCCCCAGCCCCAGAAAATGACTAGGTGTTTTTTCAAAACAATATTTGTTTTATTCAATCATATACTTATTTTTTTTCAAAATTCCTTGGCACTCTTCAAGCTTCAGAGACATTAAAGAGTTTGTGAGTTCGTTGAGGGAGTGGGAGGGCAACTATAAACATTAAGCACATTAGAAATGAAAATTCAAGATCATTTAACTAAAATGTTCATTTGTTAAATCATTTGGTGATAGCAAGAATGAGTGCATTGCATGTCCTCTTCAAAATATCATCAAATTAGTGGTGATCTATGTAAAAGAATTGCTTAGGATGCAAATAAAGTTCAAAATAGTGCTAGGGATTTATTATTTGATCATACAATTCGTGAATCGGATAACAAACAGCGTGAGAACGTGTATTGTACAAAAGGTGAAGCAATACGGAGTCCTTACAGTCCGAGGAACAAAGAAAGTCAGGGAAATCCAAGAGGTTTCGATAAGTCTTTCAGATATTCATCAAAATGTCTCTTGAAGTCCTTTCTTCCTCAGAACTGTGTTTGGCTAAGAAGACAAACGACGAAGGTCTGAGGGGTCAGTGCCTAAATAACCCAACTTATGTGGAATGCAGAGCAAGTCTAATAGGGCTCATTACAAATTAACTTAAAGAAACTAGCTAGTTGTTAATTCTAAGGTTTAGGTTTCTTATTGTCTTAAAACACTTGCTCCATGATACCAGGTTTCTCCATATTCTCCAGACTTGGCAGAAATGTCCTCAGTTTTCCATTTTTAGTCTCTACATGGATTTCTAGCTTCCGCAGTTTTCTCCTTTTGATCAAGCCCCCCAGGAGGTGCTGTCACTCACAATGCAGTAGACTTCTGCAAGGATTTTTACCACTTATTGTTGATTGCTCCATCTTTTCTTCTTATTTGCTGGTTCCTATGGTATTTCCATTTCTAGCAAATCTTGAAGGATTCCATAGGCAGAACATTGAACGATGCAGGAAGAACCAAAAGAAGATGGAGGGAACATACAGTCACTGTACCAAAAAGAACTGGCCAATATTCAACCATTTTGGGGGTTGGTATATGATCAAGAAACTAAAGATATTCAATGAAGAAGTTGAAGCTACACATTTGTGAAGAAACAAGCTTCCAGGAAGTGTCAGAATACCAGTGCAGGTGTTTCAACAAATTGATGACGCACTGGAGGTTCCCACTTGTCTATGTCAAGAACTTTGGAGAGAGGTGGGGGCCGAGATGCTGGAGTAGTCAGATGAATCCTGTGGTCACTCTTACAGCAAAGGCCTGAAAAAATTGAATCAATTATCTATGACAATCTAGGGACCCTGAATTTCAAAGGCAAAGTTGAGGAATCAGACTGAGAGGCATGGTGACGGAGAAACAGCACAGAATCAGCAAGGAGATACCAGACCTGATCTGGTGGGAACCAGCAGCCTACAAGCCAGATCTGATGGCCTGAGTGCAGTGAGGCAAGCAGTGGCATTTGGGACATGTTTTCCAAGTCGGCAGAGACCTAGTGGCGGAGAGTCCACTCCTGTGACAGAATCAGCAAAAACCACTGCTCCCAGAAAATGATAAGAACTTGCCCCCAATGTACAATGTGGACCAAAAAACAGCCCTTTGGAAAAAAAATATCTCTTGACTGACCCCTCCCTGTTCTGCACAGATACAAAGCTGTCTTCAGTGGTAGATGCTTCCCCTGGGATGGAAGAAGGAACTGTCACATGCCCTGAGTCATCCTCCCAGCCTTAGAGAAGGAACAAATTAACAAACAGGGGAAAAATAATCTGCTGAGTCCCCTAAGCTGGGAACTCAGGGGAGAAACAGCTCATTTGCCTAGGCACAGGCATAAGCAGTCTGCAGACTTTCAATGCCTTTCATTCCTGCACAGACCTATGTGGGTCCTTTTCAACAGCCTATGCCCTCATTATCACAGTACAACAAGGTATATACCTGAAGTCTAACTTCAACTGTTTCAGCTATATGGTGCAGAGGCAGGTTTGTGACATTTGACACTGCTCTGCCTATTAAGTGGGGTCCTCACCTACAGACATCAGGAGCATGAGAACTGGTGGCTTCACCCAGACCATCTAGCCACTACAAGGACAGGGTCCAAGGATAAGTGGTGCCTCCCAGGCATACAGGAAACAGCACTGAGTGCCTATAGTTGGGCTGGAAAACACACCCACCTAGGCACTCTAGGGAATAGGAATATGCATTCCTAACAGACATGCAGGGGCGATTGTCAGTCACCAGCTTTTCTTAGTGTGTGACACCTTACTGCAGCCAAATACCTGTGCCTACACCAATCACACCTGCTTATCTAAGACTGTAGGTGAGAACTTGCTCCACAAACTTGGTGACCTACTATCTGGACACCTGAGCTGAATCCATACACGAAAAGAAATGAATTCCAAGAATCGCAAACCTAGTGAAAGATCTAACTAACTGGTAACAGGATGTTAGAGCTTCAAAGGCACCAATAATCAAACTATTCACTCAAGCAGCCTATTCTGGCATGTCAAAACAAGACAAAACAAGAAGTTAGGACACAGTAAGCAAACATAAAATAAATAAATACAATAACTTATTGATGGCTTGGAGACAACAGTCAATATCAAACAACATGAAGAGGCAGACCATGATGGCTTCAGCAAGCTCCAAAAACAAAGAATCAAGAAATCTTCCAGATGAAGAGAATTTCCTGGAATTACCAGGGGTAGAATACAAAAGATTAATAAATGCAGTTCTACAAGCAGTCAAGAAGGAAATCAGGCAACATCCAAAATAATCCAAGGAACACACAGACATAGAATTAGAGGAAATTAAGACGATTAGAGAAGAGCATAATGTCAAACTTAATAGGCTGCAAGAACGCACAGAGAGACAGCAATCAGGAATTCAGAAAATTAACAATAAAATTTCATAATTAGTTCAATAGTGATAGGAGCAGAAGCAAGTAAATGTAAGTCAGAGTTAGCGAGACTGAAGATAAAGCACTTAACACCAACATATTTGTGGAAAAATCAGGTAAAAGAATTTTTAGAAAATGAAGAAACCCTAAGAATTATGTAGGATTGTATCAAGAGAAATAACCTGCAAGTGATTGTAGTACCAGAAAGGGTGGGATAACAGAAAATAGAGAGAGAAAATTGTTGAAGATTTGTTGGCAGAAAACTTCCCTGATATCATGAAAGAGAAGAAGTTATCTATTGAAGATGCTCATTGAACTCCACATAAGGTAGGTCTTAAAAGAAAGTCACCAAAACATATTATAATCAAACTTGCCAAAACCAAAGATAAAGAGAGAATTTTAAGAGCAGCTAGGGATACAGGAAAAGTCAACTACAGAAGAGGGTCAATAAGACTAAGCTCAGAGTACTCAGAGGAAACCAAGCAGACCAGAAAGCAATGAAACAACATATTTAAAGACTTAAAGGAAAAAATAAAATTGCCAGCCAAGAATTATATACCAAGCAAAACTGTTTCTCAAATATGAAGACAAAATTAGGACATTTTCAGACAAACGGAGGTTTAGGGAATTTGAAAACCAAATCAACATTTCAGGAAATACTAAAGGGAGTCATCCAGTTAGGAAATCAATAACATCAGATAACAATCCAGGACTAGAACACAGGAGAGAGCAACAAGATATGAACCCAGATAGGGAAATTACAAAAATAAATCAAAGCTAAAATGCTCAAAAGAGGGAAACAGCGATGCCATTTTGTAGAAGATGACAACATTAAATCAGAAAAGAGGGACTATAGTCATGTATCTTTCATACAGAGAGGAAGTCGAGGTGGTATTGATAATTAAGATTGGTTTAGAAAAGTAGGGGAAAATATAACGGCAACCACAAAGGAAACTAAGAATCCTAAACATCAAAATAAAAAACAAGAAAAACATAAAGACTCAGCAAATACAAAAGCAACAACAATGTAAAAGACGAAAAGACAAAACATACAGAAAAACTGTTTGACACAGAAAACTAACTAGAAAAAAGAAACTGTCAACAACACACTCACAAAGACATCAAAATGATAGCACTAAATTCATACCTATCCATAATTATGCTGAATGCAAATGGACCAAATGCACCAATAAAGAGACAGAGAGTGGATTAAAATAAATAAATAAATAAATAAAAATGTTCCATCTATTCGCTGCCTACAGGAGACACACCTTAAAGACATAAACTAAAACTCAAAGGATGGAAAAAAATATATGTATCAAGTAAAGAACAATCAAAAGAGACCAGAACTAGCAATATTAATTTCTGACAAAATAGACTTTAAAGTAAAATCTATTGCAAAAGATAAGGACACTATATAATGATTAGATGGTCAATATGCCAATAGGATATAACCATAATAAATACTTATGCACCCAACAAAAGGGTTCTAAAATACATAAAACAAACTCTAACAGCAATGAAGAGAGACAGAAATCTCCACAATACTAGTAGGAGACTTCAACACACCATTTTCAGTGAAGGACAGAACATCCAGAAAGCAGCTCAACAACAACATGGAAGATCTAAATGCCTCAATCAACCGACCTGACCTCATAAACATATACAGAACACTCCACCCAACAGCAGCCAAGTATACTTTTCTTTTCCAATGCACATGGTACATGCTCTGGAATAGACCACGTATTAGCCCATAAAGCAAGCCTTAACAGAATGCAAAACATTGAAATATTACAAAGCAGCTTTTCTGAATTAAAGCCATAAATGTAGAAATCAATAACTGAAAAAGCAAGGAAAAAATCAAACACATAGAAACTGAACAGCATCTTGCTAAAGACTACAGGGTTATAGAAGAAATTAAAGACAAAATAAAGAAATTCATAGAATCAAATGAGAACGAAAACACTTTCTTGGAGAACCTTTAGGACACAGCAAAAGCAGTTCTCAGAGATCAATTTGTAACATCACAAGCACACTTCCAAAAAGAAGAAAGGGCCAAAATCAAAGGATTATGCCTACTACTCAAAAAATAGTGATCAGCAAAAGCAGCCCTCAGAAGAAGAAAGCAAGTAATAAAAATAAGAGCAGAATTAAATGAAACAGAGACCAGAAAAACAAAGAGTTAACAAAAACAAAAGCTGGTTCTTTAAAAAGAGCAACAAAATGATAAAGGACTGGCCAAGCTGACAGAAGAAAAACAGGAGAGGATGCACAAAACCTGAATAAGAAATGAGACAGGTGATTTCACAACAGAACCAAGTGATATTAAAAGAATCATAACAAAGCACTATGAAAAATTGTTCTGAACAAATTTGAAAACAGAGGAAATGGACGAATTTCTAAAAACACATTACTTACCTAAACTAAGACAGATTTGTTAGATAGATGAACAAATCTGTCTTAGAAGAAGTACAGCCAGAATGCTCCTTAGAGGCAAGGATGGCGAGACTGCGTCTTACATACTTTGGACATGTTGTCAGGAGGGATCAGTCCCTGGAGAAGGACATCATGCTTGGCAGAGTACAGGGTCAGCTGAAAAGAGGAAGACCCTCAACGACGTGAGTTGGCACAATGACTGCAACAATGAGCTCAAGCATAACAACGACTGTAAGGATGGATCAGGACAGGGCGGTGATTTGTCCTGGTGTGCATAGGGTCGCTATGAGTTGGAACCGACTTGACAGCACCTAACGACAACAACAACAACCTAAACTAACACATAGGTAGAGCAACTACATAAATCTATATCAAAAGAAGATATTGAAAAGGTAGTTTAAAAACTCCCAAGAACAACAAAAAAGCAGAGCCGCTACCCTGACAATTTCACTGGATAATTCTATCAGACTTTCAGAGAATAATAATACGACCTCTACTAAAGGTATTTCAGAACATAGAAAAGGATGAAATGCTCCCAAACTCATTCTTTTAAGCCAGCATAACCCTTTATACAAAAACCAGGTAAAGACATCACAAAAAAAAAGAAAAAAAAATTACAGACCAATATCCCTCATTAACTTAGATGCAAATATTCTCAATAAAATCCTAGCCAATACAATTGAAAAACATATCAAATAAATGATTCATCATGACCAAGTGGGCTTCATACTAGGTATACAGTGATGGTTTAACGTTAGAAAAACCATCAGTGTAATCCATCACATAAATAAAAGACAAGAACAATACCATCTCCACAATTGATACAGAAAAGGCATTTGAGGAAATCCAACACCCATTCATGATAAAACTCTCAGCAAAATAGGAATAGAAGGGATATTCCTCAACATAAAAATTGCACTTATGCAAAGCAAACTGCTGACATCCTTCTAAATGGAGACAGTTTGAAATAATTTTCCTTGAGAATGGGAAAAAGACAAGGATGTCCTTTATCTCCGCTCTTATTCAACATCGCTATTTGGCTAGCAAAATAAATAAAGTTCATCCAAACTGGTAAGGAAGGAGTAAAATGACCTCTATTTGCAGATATGATCTTACACACAGAAATCCCTAAAGAATCCACAAGACGAACTACTGGAAGTGATTGAAGAGTTCAGCAAGTAAACACACCAAGCAGTTCAGTTCCTCTACACCAACAAAGCAAATGTCGAAGAGGAAATCCCCAAACCATTACTAGCCCCCAAGAAGATTAAATACTTCGAAATAAACCTAACCAGAGACGTAAAAGACCTATACGAAGAAAACTACAAGGCACTACTGCAAGAAACCAAAAGAGACCTACATAAGTGGAAAAACATACTTTGCTTATGAATAAGAAGAATCAGCATTGTGAAAATCTCTATTCTACCCAACCAAAGCCATCTATACGTACAATGCAATCCCTATCCAAAACCCAATGGCATTTTTTAATAAGATGGAGAAACAAATCACAAACTTGATATAGAAAGGGAAGAGGCTCCGGATATGTAAAGTATTACTGAAAAAGAAGAACAAAATGGGATGCCTGATTTTAGAACCTATTATATCACAACAGTAGTCAAAACAGCCTGGTACTAGTACAACAACACATATGTAGACCAGTGGAAGAGAATTGAGAATCCAGATATAAATTCATCCACCTATGAACAGCTGATATTTGACAATGGCCCAAAGTTCCTTAAACGGGAAAAAGTCTGTCTATTTAACAAATGATGGTGGCATACTGGATACCCATCTGCAAAAAAATGAAACAAGACCCATACTTTACATGATGCACAAAAACTAACTCAAAATGGATCGAAGACCTAAACATAAAATCTAAAATGATGAAGATCATGGAAGAAAAAATAGGAACACTAGGAGCCCCAATACATGGCATGAACAGTATACAAAACATGACTAACAATGTACAAATATCCAAAGAGAAACTAGACACCTGGGAGCTCCTAAATATCAAACACATGTGCTCATCTAAAGGCTTCGCCAAATGAGTGAAAAGACAACCTACAGACTGGGGAAATATTTTTGGCTATGACAAATCTGATCAGTATCTACTCTCTAAAAATCTACATGATACTCCAAGAACTCAACAACAAAAAGACAAATAACCCCGTTAGAAAATGGGCTAAAGATATGAACAGACACTTCACCAAAGAGGACATTTAGGGGACTAACAGATACATGAGGAAATGCTCACCATCATTAGCCACTGGAGAAATGCAAATCAAAACTACAGTGAGATGCCCTCTCACACCAACAAGGCTAGCATTATTCCAAAAATCAGAAAATCATAAATGTTGGAGAAGTTGTAGAGAAACAAGAACACTGACACACTACTGGTGGAACGTAAAACAGTACAACCACTTTTGAAATCAATTTGATGTTTTCTTAAAAAGCTAGAAATAGAAGTGCCATACAATCCAGCAATCTCACTCCTTGGAGTATATCATAGAGAAATAAGAGCCCTCACACAATAGACATATGCACACCCATGTTCACTGCAGCACTGTTTACAATACCAAAAAGATACATACAAACAAGGTGCCCATCGTCGAATGAATGGATAAATGTATTACATTATATTCACACAATGGAATAATATGCAGTGTTAAAGAATAAAGATGAATCCATGAAAAATCTCATAACGTGGAGGAAACTGGAAGGCATTTTGCTGAGTGCAACTCCTCAGTTGCAATAGGATAAATATTGTATGAAACCACTATTATAAGAACTCAAGGAAAGGTTTAAACACAGAAGAAAACATTCTTCGGTTGTTATGAGGGTAGGGAGGGAAAGAAGGGGGCATTCGCTAATTAGATACTAGACAAGAATTATTTTAGGGGAAGGGAAGAAGAATGCATAATACAGGGGAAGTTAGCACAACTGGAGAAAACCAGAAGCTAAGAAGTTTCCTGAATACAACCAAAGACTTTGAGGGTCAGAGCAGCAGGGGTGGGGGTCTGGGGAACATGGTTTCAGGGGTCACCTAGGTCAAGTGGCATAACAAAGTGTATTAAAAAAATGCTCTGCATCCCACTTTGGTGAGAGGGATCTGGGGTCTTAAAAGCTAGTAAGCAGCCATCTAAGATGCATCAATTGGTCTCAACTGACCTGCAGCAAAGGAGAATGAAGAACATCAAAACACAAGGAAGATATGAGCCCAAGAGACAGAAAAAGCCACATAAAGAAGAGACTCCATCAGCCTGAGACCAGAAGAAGTAGAGGGTGCCTGGCTACCACCAAGGACTGCCCTGACAGGAAACAAAACAGAGAGTCCCTGATGAAGTAGGAGTAAAGTGGGGTGCAGAACTCAAATTCTAGTGAAGATTCCAGACCTAATGATCTGAAGGAGACTGGAGGGAACCCAGAGGTCATGACCTCCAGGCTTTCTTTTAGCCCAAAACTGAAACCATTCCCAAAGCCAACTCTTCAAAGATTAGGCTGGACTATAAGACATAAAATGATACTGCTGAGTAGTATGCTTCTTAGCTGAAATGTACATGTAAGACTATGTTGGAAGATCTGTCCCGTGGTGAGACGAGAAGGCAGCGGAGGACAGGAGCTGGTGGAATGGACACGGGAAATATAGGGTGTAGAGAAGGAGTGTGCTGTCACATTGTGGGGAGAACAATTAGGGTCTCATAATAATGTGCGTATACATTTTTGTATGAAAAACTGACTTGAATTGTAAACTTTCACTTAAAGTGCCATAAAAAGAAATGAAATTTGGGGGAGAACTACCTAGCCACTGACTGGAAGAGATCCATCTTTGTGCCTATCCAAAGAAAAGTGATTCAGCTGAATGCAGAAATTACCAAACAATATCATTAATGTTACATACAAGTAAAATTATGCTAAAGATAAATCTAAAATGATTTTAACAGTACATGGACAGGGAACTGCCTGAAATTTAGGCCAGATTCAGGAAAGGACATGAAATGAAGGATATCATTGTTGATGTCCGATGGATTTTGGCTGAAAGCAAACAGCAGAAAGAGGGCTTTATAAACTAAGCAAAAGGATTTGACTGTGGATCATAACAAACATTGGATAAGGCTGAGAAGAAAGGGAATTCCAAAACTCTTAATTGTGCTCATGAGGAACCTGTACTTAGACCAAGAAGTGGTCATTCTACCAGCACAAGGGGATACTGCATGATTTAATGTCAGGAAAGATGAGCATCACTGTGTACCTTTCACCATATTTATTCAATCTCCATTTGAGCAAGTTATCCGAAAAGCGGGACTATGTGGAAAAGAATGCAGCATCAGGAGGGGAGCAAGGCTCATTAACAACCTCTGTTATGCAGATGACACAACCTCACTTCCTAAAAGTGAAGAGGACTCGAAGTATTCACTGACAAAGATCAAAGTCTACTGCTTTCAGCATTACATCTCAACATGAAGAAAACACAAAACCTCACATGTGAACCAATAAGCAACATCATGATAAATGGAGAAATGTCTGAGGCTGTCAAGGATTTCTTCTTACTTGGATCCACATCGACAGCTACGGAAGAAGCAGTTAAACCAAAAGATGCATTGCCTGTGGACAAATCTGTAAAAGATCTCTTCAAAGTGTTGAAAAGCAAAGATGTCACTTTAAGGATTAAGGTATGCCTGACACAAGCCATGGTGTTGTCTATGGCCACCTATATCCATGAAAACTGGATAATGAATAAGGAAGATGAGAAAAATTGATGCCTTTCAACTGTGGTGTTGGTGAATAATACTGACTGTACAATGAACTTCCAGAAGAATGAAACAAAATCTGTCTTGGGAGAAGTAGAGCCAGAATTCTCCTTAGAAGCAAGGATGGTGAGACTTCTTCCCACATACTTTAGATATGATATGGGAGGGAGCAGTCCCTAGAGAAGGATATCATGCTTGGTAAAGTGGAGGGTTAGTGAAAAACAGGAAGACCCTCAATGAGATGGATTGACACAGTGGGTGCAAAAATGGTCTCAAACATAGCAGTGATTGTGAATGGCACAGGACCGGGCAGTGTTTCGTTCTGTTGTACACAGGGTGACTATGAGGTGGAACTGACTCAACTGCACCGAAGGAGAACGTCTTCTTTAAATAGAGCCCAGGTTAAATGCTTACATTCTCTTCTTGTCAGGTGAGCCCTGTCAGCCAACACGTATCTTTTGAGTAAAAGGTCCTGGTCCCAGGCCCTAGCATTGTAGAGAAGAAAATCTGAAGAAGACTAGAGACCCACCTTCAATGAAACAGACACTCCCAGTCGGACAGGTGGTAGGTAGTACACAAAGGGACTTGCAATGGTGTATACCAAAGATATTCTTCAACACCTGGAAAATCATGTTGTTTTCTTGGGGCAGTAATGTTCAGTGTTCCCATTGTCTTCCCTACCTTCTTTCTACTGCCTTAAAGATTACAACCCTTTGGGGGTCATAATCAAAATTGCGTATTTGTTTTTAAGATTTTATTATCTGAGTACTCTCTAGCCCAAATGTAATAAATGATCTATGTTTTCAGGAACCTGCCAACAAACAAAGCAACAGATGACACTCAAAATATGTTCCAGCTAATGTAGCAACAGGTAGTTTGGGTTTCTGCCTCTGAATTAACACATAAGATCCGCCTGGCCATTTTATCAGTGATGTTCTTAAAAGAACAATTAGGTCTATAATCCTCAATCAAGATTTGTGGAAATCCCAAAAGCAATTATTTGGTGCTTCACTGCAAAAGAGCCTTCTGGGGGTGGGGAAACAGCAAAAGACACATAAAGCACACAAATATGCCAGAGAACCCCTTTCACAATAAGGGTTATGCATATATAGCTTTGGGTTTATTCTGTTTACTTCCTTCTCTGTCTTTTACCAAAAATGCACCAAAATGTCAAGGGTATAAGAAAATTCTCAACTCTGGGCTCAGGCTGCTGTAGGCCACAAACTTCTGCTCCTGTTTCCTCTGAAAGGAAGAGCGTGCACCAGTGTTTGCACACTTCAGAGATTAAGTAGTTGGTTGGAGAAGAGGATGAGGTTGTATGTGTGTTTGTGTGTGTGTGAAGGTGTGGATAGCAGAAGTTATTACACAAGCACACCCAGACTTGAACCAGTAAACCAAATGTCAATCTCTCTTTAGATATCTAGACTCAGCATCTACATTCTTGGGAAAGACAAAACCCTACAGTTTTTCCATGTGTCATGTTTATCATCACAAAAGTACAGTAGAACTTGAGTTCTCAGTTCACCAAATTATCCATGTGATATTGAATATTGAAAACCCAGGATTTTTAAATGTGCTCCCCCTACCCCTGGCCCTCAGCCAGAAGTTTCCTGGTACAGATGGTGAGTTTCAGCGCCAGGCACTTGCCGCTCTCCTGTAGAACAGAGAAAGCAACATGAACTGATAGGGGTAAACAAGCACTGGGTCTCAAAGTGGAATTAAACTACACTTTTCACTCTGCTTTCAGAACACACCTTCAGAACGATTAATGTCTTTAACGAACATAATACATTTTTTAAATAATTTTTACTGTGCTTTAAATGAAAGTTTACAAATCAAGTCAGTCTCTCTCACAAAAACACTCCCAATTACTCTCCCCCTACTAAGATATCAGCTCTCTCCCTCCAGTCTGTCTTTCGTGTCCATTTCGCCAGCTTCTAATCCCCTGCACCCTCTCATCTCCCCTCCAGGCAGGAGATGCCAACATAGTCTCAAGAGTCCACCTGATCCAAGAAGCTCACTCCAACCAACATCCCTCTCCCACCCATGGTCCAGTCCAATCCATGTCTTAAGGGTTGACTTCGGGAATGGTTCCTGTCCTGGGCCAACAGAAGGTCTGAGGGCCATGACGACCGGGGTCCTTCCAGTCTCAGTTAGGCCATTAAGTCTGGTCTTTTTATGAGAATTTGGGGTCTGCATCCCACTGCTCTCTTCTCCCTCAGGGGTTCTCTGTTGTGTTCCCTGTCAGGGCAGTCATCTAGTTCTACTGGTCTCAGGAAGATGTAGTCTCTGGTTCATGTGGCCCTTTCTGTCTCTTGGGCTCATAATTGCCTTGTGTCCTTGGTGTTCTTCATTCTCCTTTGATCCAGGTGGGTTGAGACCAATTGATGCATCTTAGATGGCTGCTTGCTAGCATTTAAGACCCCAGACGCCACTCTTCGAAGTGGGATACATAATGTTTTCTTAATAGATTTTATTATGCCAATTAACTTAGATGTTCCCTGAAATCATGGTCCCCAGACCCCTGACCCTGCTACGCTGGCCTTTGAAGCATTCAGTTTATTCAGGAAACTTCTTTGCTTTTGGTTTAGTCCAGTTATGCTGACCTCCCCGTATTGTGTGCTGTCCTCCCCTTCACCTAAAGCAGTTATTATCTACTATGTAATTAGTGAATGCCCCCTCCCACTCTCCCTCCCTCCCCCCTCTCCTAACCACAAAAGAATGTTTTCTTCTCAGTTTAAACTATTTCTCAAGTTCTTATAATAGTGGTCTTATACAATATTTGTCCTTTTGCAACTGACTAATTTCACTCAGCATAATGCCTTCCAGGTTCCTCCATGTTATGAAATGTTTCACAGATTCCTCTCTGTTCTTTTTAGATGTGTACTATTCCATTGTGTGAATATCCCATAATTTATTTATCCATTCATCCATTGATGGGTATCTTGGTTGCTTCCATCTTTTTCTATTGTAAACTGTGCTGCAATAAACATGGGTGTGCATATATCTGTGTAAAGGCTCTTATTCCTCTAGGATATATTACAAGGAGTGGGATTGCTGGATCGTATGGTAGTTCTATTTCTAGTTTTTAAAGGGTGCTCCAAACGGACTTCCAAAGTGCTTGTACCATTTTTCATTCCCACCAGCAGCGTAGAAGTGTTCCAATCTCTCCACAACGTCTCCAACATTTATTATTTTGTGTTTTTTGGATTAATGCCAGCCTTATTGGAGTGAGATGAAATCTCATTGTAGATTTGATCTGCATTTCTCTAATTGCTAATGATCGTGAACATTTCCTCATATATCAGTTAGCTACCTGAATGTCTTCTTTAGTGAAGTGTCTACTCTTATCTTTTTCCATTTTTTAATAAGGTTATTTGTCTTTTTGTACTTGAGTTTTTGCAGTATCATGTAGATTTTAGAGATCAGGCTCTGATCAGAAATGTCATAGCCAAAACCTTTTTCCCAGTCTGTGGGTAGTCTTTTTTACTCTTTTGGTGAAGTCTTTGGATGAGCATAGGTGTTTGATTTTTAGGAGCTCCCAGGTATCTAGTTTTTCTTCCACATTCTTAGTAATGTTTTCTATACTGTTTATGCCATGTATTAGGGCTCCTAATGTTGTCCCTATTTTTTCTTCCATGATCTTTACCTTTTTAGATTTTATATTCAGGTCTTTTATGCATTTTGAGTTACTTTTTGTGCACGAAGTGAGGTATGGGTCTTGTTTCATTTTTTTTGCGGATGGATATCCAGTTATGCCAGCACCAGTTGTTAAAAAGTCTGTCTTTTCCCCATTTAACTGTTTTGGGGCTTTTGTCAAATATCAGCTGCTCATATGTGGATGGATTTATGTCTGGATTCTCAAATCTGTTCCATTGGTTTATGTATATGTTGTTGGACCAGTACCAGGCTGTTTTGACTACATTGGCGGTATAATAGGTTCTAAAACCAGGTAAAGTAAGGCCTCCCACTTTGTTCTTCTTTTTCAGTAATGCCTTATTTATCCAGGGCCTCTTTCCCTTCCATATGAAGTAGGTGATTTGTTTTTTCATCTCATTAAATGTATAGATTGCTTTTGGTAGAACTGGCATTTTTATAATGGTAAGTCTTTGTATCCACAAGCAAGGTATATTTTTCCACTCATGTAAGTCTCTTTTGGTTTCTTGCAGAAGTGTATTATAGTTTTCTTTGTGTAAGTCTTTTACATCTCTGGTAAGATTAATTCCTAAGTATTTTATCTTCTTGGGTGCTATTGTAAATGACATTGATTTGGTGATTTCCTCTTCAATGTTCTTTTTGTTGGTGTAGAGGAATCCGATTGACTTTTGTATGTTTATCTTTATCCCGATACTCTGCTGAACTCTTTTATTAGTTTCAGTAGTTTTCTTGAAGATTCCTTAGGGTTTTCTGTGTATAAGATCATGTCATCTGCAAATAGATAAACCTTTACTTCTTCCTTGCCATTCTGGATGCCGTTTATTTCTTTATCTAGCCTAATTGCTCTGGCTAGGACCTCCAACACAATGTTGAATATGAGCGGTGATAAAGGGCATCCTTGTGTGGTTCCAGATCTCAATGGGAATGTTTTCAGGCTCTCTCCATTTCAGGTAATGTTGGCTGTTGGCTCTGTATAAAAGCCCTTTATTATGCTGAGGAATTTTCCTTCTTTTCCTGTTTTGCTGAGAGTTTTTATCATGAATGACATTGAGCTTTTTCAAATGCCTTTTCTGCATCAATTGATAAAATCATGTGATTCTTGTCTTTTGTTTTATTTATGTGGTGGGTTACATTAATTGTTTTTCTAACGGTGAACCATCCCTGCATAGCTGGTATGAATCCCACTTGGTCACGGTGAATTAATTTTTTGATATGTTGTTTAATTTCATTGGCTAGAATTTTGTTGACGATTTTTGCATCTACGTTCATGAGGAATATATAGGTCAATAATTTTCTCTTCTTGTGGTGTCTTTACCTGGTTTTGGTATCAGGGATATGGTGGCTTCATAGAATGAGTTTCGGAGTATTCCATCCTTTTCCACGCTCTAAAATACCTTTAGTAGCAGTGGTGTTAACTCTTCTCTGAAAGTTAGGTAGAACTCTGTAGTGAAGCCCTCAGGACCTGGGCTTCTTTTTTTTGTTGAGTTTTTTGTTTGCCTTCTCAATCTCTTCTTTTGTTATGGGTCTATTCAGTTGTTCTACCTCTTTTTGTGTTACTTTAGGTAGGTAGTGTGTTTCTAGGAATTCACCCATTTCTCTAGGTTTTCAAATTTGTTTGAGTACAGTTTTTCATAGTAATCTGATGTGATTCTTTTAATTTCAGTTGGGTCTGTTGTAATATCACCCATCTCATTTCTTATTTGGGTTATTTGCTTCCTCTCCTGTTTTTCTTTTGTCAGTTTGGCTAGTGGTTTATCAATTTTGTTGATTTTTTCAAAAAACCAGCTTTTGGTCTTGTTAATTCTTTGAATTGTTTTCTGTTTAATTCACCTGTAATTTTTATTATTTCTTTTCTTCTGGTGCCTGTAGGTTTCTTTTGTTGCTCTCTTTCTATTTACTCAAGTTGTAGGGATAATTCTTTGATTTTTGCCCTTTCTTCTTTTTTGGATGTGTGCATTTATTGATATAAATTGGCCTCTGAGCACCACTTTTGCTGTGTCCCGAAGGTTCTGATAGAAGTGTTTCAATTCTCATTGGAATCTCCGAATTTCTTTATTCCATCCTTAATGACTTCTATAATCCAGGGTATTGTTTTGAGCAGGGTATTGTTGTTTCCAAGTGTTTGATTTCTTTTCCCATTATTGATTTCCACTTTTATGGCATTATGGTCAGAAAAGATGCTTTGTAATATTTCAATGTTTTGAATTCTGCTAAGGCTTG
This sequence comes from Loxodonta africana, assembly GCF_030014295.1. Lineage (NCBI taxonomy): Eukaryota > Metazoa > Chordata > Mammalia > Proboscidea > Elephantidae > Loxodonta > Loxodonta africana. The sequence goes on along the minus strand of NW_026974901.1, from coordinate 536,979 downwards.
CTTTATGACCTAATCTGTGGTCTATTCTGGAGAATGTTCCACGTGCGCTAGAAAAGAAACTACACTTGACTGGTGTTGGGTGGAGTGTTCTGTATATGTCTACGAGGCCAAGTTGGTTGATTGCGGCATTTAGATGCTCCGTGTCTTTACTGACCTTCTTTCTGGATGACCTGTCCTTCACTGAAAGTGGTGTGTTGAAGTCTCCCACTATCATTGTGGAGCCGTCTATCTCACTTTTCAATACTGATAGAGGTTGTTTTATGTATCTTGCAGCCCTGTCATTTGGTGCATAAATATTTAATATGGTTATATGTTCTTGGTGTACTGTCCTTTTAATCATTATGTAGTGTCCTTCCTTATTCTTTGTGATGGATTTAACTTTAAAGTCTATTTTGTCAGAAATTAATATTGCCACTCCTGCTCTTTTTTGATTGTTGTTTGTTTGATACATTTTTTCCCAACCTTTGCTTTTTTAGTTTGTTTCTCTAAGTCTGAAGTGTTTCTCTGGTAGGCAGCATGTAGAGGGGTCTTACCATTTAATCCATTCTGCCACTCTCTGTCTCTTTATTGGTGCATTTAGTCCATTTACATTCCGGGTAATTTGTGCATAGGTATGAATTTAGTGCTATCATTTTGATGTCTTTTTTGTGTTGTTCACAGTTTCTTTTTGCCACTTGATTTTATGTGCTGAGTAGAATTTCTTTATATATTGTCCTTTCCTCATATTTGTTGTTGTTGATTTTGTTTCTGCTGAGTCAGTATTTTCCCCTTGTATTTTATTTTGATGAGTAGGACAGGTTATCTCCTTTGTGGTTACCTTATTATTTGCCACTATTTTTCAAAATTTAAAACTTTTATTTCTTTGTATTGCTGTATCTTCCTCTCCATATAGAAGGTGTATGATTACATTTCTTAGTCACTCTATTATTTTAATGTTGTCTTCTTTTACATAATAACATCGCTGTTACTCTGTTTTGGTTTTTATTTTTAATAATTTTGCTTTGTTTTTTGGATTTCCCTGTCTGGGTTGACTTCTGGTTGCTCTGTCCAGTGTTCTAGTCTTGGGTTGATACCTGATATTCTTGATTTTCTAACCAAAGAGCTCCCTTTAGTATTTCTTTTAGTTTTGGTTTGGTTTTTACGAATTCCCTCAACTTGTGTTTATCTGGAAATGTCTTAATTTCACCTTCATATTTAAGAGACAGTTTTGATGGTATATAATTCTTGGCAGGCAATTTTTTTCCTTCAATTTTTTAAATGTGTCATCCCATTGCCTTCTTGCCTGCATGGTTTCTGCCGAATAGTCCGAGCTTATTCTTGTTGGCTCTCCTTTGTAGGTGACTTTTCATTTAACCCTTGCTGCTCTTATAATTCTCTCTTTATCTTTGGTTTTGGCAAGTTAGATTATAATATGCCTTGGTGACTTTCTTTTAACATCTACCTTACATGGAGCTCGATGAGCATCTTTGATAGACATCTTCTCATCTTTCACGATATCAGGGAAGTTTTGTGCCAACAAATCTTCAACAATTTTCTCTCTATATTTTCTGTTATCCCACACATTCTGGTACTACAATCACTTGCAGGTTATTTCTCTTGACACAATCCCACATAATTCTTAGGGTTTCCTCATTTTTTAAAAATTCTTTTACCTGATTTTTCAAAAATCTCAACCCTGGCACTACTGATAATATATATAATATACAGAATTAAGATATAAAATACTATTTTATTGTAGTTTTCTTTGAAACCACTCTTTTATTTCCTACATGATTTAAGGAAAACTGCACAAAGTGGTAATTAAACACATGGTATTAGACTCACTCTATGTTCAGATATAACTTGTGACAATAACAACATACCCAACAGATACAGACCTGTGTAGCACTAAAACTAAGTTACTGTGAAATCATAATGCATTTTTCTGATCCTATGATGTGAATGTAATTTTCAGGAAAACCATAAAGGAAAAAAAAATGCAGAAGAAAATTAAAAAGTTACACTAAGGCAGGGCCAAGATGGCAGACTAAGTAGAAGCTACCTCGGATCCCTCTTGCAACAAAGACTCGGAAAAACAAGTGAATTGATCACATACAATCTACGAACCCTGACGATCAAACACAGATCTAAAGAGTTGACCTGAGTGACAGAGACTGAGAACAAACAACCATGGGGAAGCACCGACTGTTTTTGGGGCCTGGAGCCAGCTTCCCAGTCAGGAAACCTTGGTGCCGGGCTTTGGACTGGGCGCAGGGGAGCTGAGCCCAGCATCCTGAGAAGGTGCAAACATGGGGCACAGCCCTAGCCCCCTGAACTGACTTCGGGGGAAGCCCAACCAGTGCACGCAGGCAGCGCAGCGATGTGGCTGACAGGAGGAGAAGTCACCGGGAAACAGTGACTGGTTTTGGAGCCAGGAGTGTGGCGTCCCAGCCAGGGAACCTTGGCGCTGGGCGTTGGACTGGGAGCAGAGGAACTAACCATGGCTTCTGAGACAGTGCAAGCAAGGGACATGGGCCTGACTCTCAGGGGCAATCTCTACCCAGCCAGCACACACAGTCGACGTGCCTCTCGATCTCAGATAAAACAGTCATCCCAAGCAAGATAAGTAACTTTGTCTATATTCCGGGGTGCTCTTCTCTCCTATTTATCTGAACCACTGCCCTCTTCCCAGGCGGCTTCATTTACATTGGAATTTCCTCAGCCAGAGAGTGAACTGTGCTGCGGTTTTTCTTTCTTTCTTTCTTTTTTGGTCTTTTCCTAATGCATTCTCCTGGCCTGAGAGAAGCAACTACAAAAAACCCGGAGACCAAGTATCCTTCCCTAACTGGACTAAAAACACAGAACCAGCTCCAGCCAAGCATATGTGATCCACAGTCTTGGGCTTTCATCCCTACAGGGAACAAGGTGGCTATTATAATGCAAAGGCATTTCTGATAGGGCTCTGACTGTAATTGTTTTAGCAGATTACTGGAAAGACAAGTTTCCCAGGTCTGATATCTTCACGTATTCAACAGAGCTCTCACTGACCCACAACAGGGAACTGAGGGCTGAAGCTCCCCCCAGACCATCTAGCCTCCTGCCTTAGGGGTCTAAGGAGGGTGACATCTACCAATCTGTAGAGGTACTTGCATTGGGGGCCTAAGGTACACCTGCAGAGCCCACCCACCAAAGTGTTTTAGGAATAGAGACACACCTACCTCACTGGCACTTGGGGGAAGCCTGTCAGCATCCTGCCCCCCCCCGGAGTGTGACCCCCTGCTGCTACTAGAATCTGGTGCACACAACTATCACCACTACTTCTCTAGGTGGACAGGTGACAGTCTGCACCACACACTTGATGACCCAAAATCAGATTATACTCAAGAATAGTGAATGGACTCTTAGGCTTAAATATCTGGTAACAGCCCAAACCAGCTGGTAATAGGACATAACTGAGTCAAGGGATACAACAATCAAGACAGCGCAATCTAGTAGCCCATCTACGTATACTGAAAGAAAACAAAACAAGTTAAGACTCAGTGAGCAAATATAGATTAAACCACTACAATATCTTAGTGATGGCTCGGAGACAGCAGTTGATATCTAACCACATAAAGAAGCAGACTATGATTGCTTCTACAACTCCCCAAACTAAAGAATCAAAATCTTTCCCAAATGAAGACACAATCCTGGAATTGCCAGATGGAGAATATAAAAAATTAATTTACAGAATGCTTCAAGACATCAGGGATGACCTCAGAAATGAAATAAAGCAATTTACAGAAAAAGCCAAGGAACACACTAATAAAGCAGTTGAAGAACTCAAAAAGATTTTTCAAGAATATAGTGGAAAAATTAATAAGTTGCAAGAATCCATAGAGAGACAGTATTCAGAAATCCAAAAGATTAACAATAAAATTACAGAATTAGACAATGCAATAGGAAGTTAGAGGAGCAGACTCGATCAATTGGGATGCAGAGTGGGAGATCTGGAGGACCAGGGAATTGACACCAATATAGCTGAAAAAAAAATCAGATAAAAGAATTAAAAAAAATGAAGAAACCCTAAGAATCATGTGGGACTCTATCAAGAAGAATAACTTGCATGTGACTGGAGTCCCAGAACAGGGAGGGATATCAGAAACCACAAAGAGAATAGTTGAAGATCTGTTGGCAGAAATCTTCCCTGACATCATGAAAGACGAAAGGATATCTATCCAGGATGCTCATCAAACCCCATTTAAGACTGATCCAAAAAGAAAAACACCAAGACATATTATCATCAAATTTGCCACAACCAAAGATAAAGAGAAAATTTTAAAAGCAGCCAGGGATAAAACAAAGTTCTCCTACAAAGGAGAAATCAATAAGTTCAGATTACTCAGTAGAAACCATGCAGGCAAGAAGGCAATGGGAAGACATATATAGACACTGAAGGAGAAAAACTGCCAGCCAAGGATCATATATCCAGCAAGACTCTCTCTCAAATATGTAGGTGAAATTAAAACATTTACAGATAAACAGAAGCTTAGAGAATTTGCAAAAACCAAACTAAAGCTACAAGAAATGATAAAGGAAATTGTTTGGTCAGAAAACCAGTAATATCAGATACCAGCACAACACAAGGTCACAGAACAGAACATCCCGATACCACCTCGAACAGGGAAATCACAAAAACAAATTAAGATTATTTTTAAAAACAAAAAAACTCTCAAAACACGGAATCATTGAAGTCAATATGTAAAAGATCACAATAATCAAAAAGAGGGACTAAATACAGGTAGCATAGAACTGCCATATGGAGAGGGATACAAGGCAATATAGGATGATACAAGTTAGGTTTTCACTTAGAAAAATAGGAGTAAATATTAAGGTAACCACAAAGAGGTATAACAGCTCCATAACTCAAAATAAAAACCAGGAAAACATAACGACTCAGAAAACATAAAGTCAAATACTATGAAAATGAGGAACACGCAATTTACAAAGAAAAATGTCTCAGCACAAAAAAGTAAGTGGAAAAATGAAATTGTCAACAACACACATAAAAAGGCAACAAAATGACAGCACTAAACACATGCTTATCTATAATTACGCTGAATGTAAATGCACTAAACGCACCAATAAAGAGACAGAGAGTCTCAGACTGGATAAAGAAACCCGCTCCGTCTATATGCTGCCTAGAAGAGACACACCTTAGACTTAGAGACACAAACAAACTAAAACTCAAAGGATGGAAAAAAATATATCAAGTAAACAATAAGCAAAAAAGAATAGGAGTAGCAATATTAATTTCTGACAAAATAGACTTTAAAGTTAAATCCACCACAAAGGATAAAAAAGGACACTACATAATGATTAAAGGGACAATTGACCAGGAAGATATAACCATATTAAATATTTATGCACCCAATGACAGGGCTGCAAGATACAGAAAACAAACTTTTTCAGAACTGAAAAGTAAGATAGACACCTCCACAATTATACTAGGAGACTTAAACACACCAATTTCGGAGAAGGACAGGACATCCAGTAAGAAGCTCAATAAAGACACAGAAGCCCTAATTGCTACAATCAATCAAATTGACCTTATAGAATTATACAGAACACTCCACCCAACTGCTGCAAAGTATACTTTTTTTTCTAGCGCACATGGAACATTCTCCAGAATAGACCGCATATTAGGTCATAAAACAAACCTTTGCAGAATCCAAAACATCAAAATATTACAAAGCATCTTCTCAGACCATAAGGCCATAAAAGTGGAAATCAATAACAGAAAAATTAGGGAAAAGAAATCAAATACTTGGAAACTGAACAATACCCTCCTGAAAAAAGACTGGGTTATAGAAGATATTAAGGAGGGAATAAAGAAATTCATAGAATGCAACGAGAATGAAAACACTTCCTATCATAACCTCTGGGACACAGCAAAAGCCGTGCTCATAGGCCAATTTGTATCGATAAATGCACACATACAAAAAGAAGAAAGAGCCAAAAGCAGAGAACTGTCCCTACAACTTGAACAGATAGAAAGTGAGCAACAAAAGAATCCATCAGGCACCAGAAGAAAACAAATAATAAAAATTAGAGCTGAACTAAATGAATTAGAGAACAGAAAAACAATTGAAAGAATTAACAAAGCCAAAAGCTGGTTTTTTGAAAAAATTAACAAAATTGATAAATCATTGGCCAGACTGACTAAGGAAATACCAGAAAGGAAACAAATAACCCAAATAAGAAATGAGATGGGCCACATCACAACAGACCCAACTGAAATTAAAAGAATCATACCAAATTATTACGAAAAATTGTACTCTAACAAATTTGCAAACCTTGAAGAAATGGATGAATTCCTAGAAAACACTGCCTACCTAAACTAACACAATCAGAAGTAGAGCAACTAAATAGACCCATAACAAAAAAAGAGATTGAAACGGTAATCAAAAAACTCCAAACGAAAAAAAGCCCTGGCCCGGACAGCTTCACTGCAGAGTTCTACCAATGTTTCAGAGAAGAGTTAACACCGCTACTACTAAAGGTATTTCAAAGCATAGAAAAGGATGGAATACTGCCTACCTCATTCTATGAAGCCACCATATCCCTGATACCAAAACCAGGTAAAGACATCACAAAAAAAGAAAATCACAGACCTATATCCCTCATGAACATAGATGCGAAAATCCTCAACAAAATTCTAGCCAATAGAATTCAACAACATATCAAAAAAATAATCCACCATGACCAAGTGGGATTTATACCAGGTATGCAAGGCTGGTTTAATATTCGAAAAGCCATTAATGTAATTCACCATATAAATAAAACAGAAGACAAAAACAACATGACCTTATCAATTGATGCAGAAAAGGCATTTGACAAAGTCCAACACCCATTCATGGTAAAAACTCTCAGCAAAATAGGAATTGAAGGAAAATTCCTCAACATAATAAAGGGCATCTTTTTATACAAAGCCAACAGCCAACATCACTCTAAATGGAAAGAGCCTGAAAGCATTTCCCTTGAGAACGGGAACCAGACAAGAATGCCCTTTATCACTGCTCTTATTTAACATTATGCTAGAGGTCCTAGCTAGAGCAATAAGGCTAGACGAAGAAATAAAGGGCATCCGGATTGGCAAGGAGGAAGTAAAATTATCTCTATTTGGAGATGACGTGATCTTATACACAGAAAACCCTAAGGAATCCTCCAGAAAACTACTGAAACTAATAGAAGAGTTGGGCAGAGTCTCAGGTTATAAGATAAACATACAAAAATCACTTGGATTCCTCTACATCAACAAAAAGAACATCGAAGAGGAAATCACCAAATCAATACCATTCACAGTAGCTCCCAAGAAGATAAAATACTTAGGAATAAATCTTACCAAAGATGTAAAAGACCTATACAAAGAAAACTACAAAGTACTACTGCAAGAAACTAAAAAGGACCTACTTAAGTGGAAAAACATACCTTGCTCATGGATAGGAAGACTTAACATAGTAAAAATGTCTATTCTACCAAAAGCCATCTATACATACAATGCACTTCCGATCCAAATTCCAATGACATTTTTTAATGTGTTGGAGAAACAAATCACCAACTTCATATGGAAGGGAAAGAAGCCTCGGATAAGTAAAGCATTACTGAAAAAGAAGAAGAAAGTGGGAGGCCTCACTCTACCAGATTTCAGAACCTATTATACAGCCACAGTAGTCAAAACAGCCTGGTACTGGTACAACAACGGGCACATTGACCAATGGAATAGAATTAAGAACCCAGATATAAATCCATGCACATATGAGCAGCTCATATTTGACAAAGGCCCTGTGTCCGTTAATTGCAGAAAAGATAATCTTTTTTAACAAATGGTGATGGCATAGCTGGATATCCATTTGCAAAAAAATGGAACAGGACCCATGCCTCACACCATGCACAAAAACTAACTCCAAGTGGATCAAAGACCTAAACATAAAAACTAAAATGATAAAGATCATGGAAGAAAAAATAGGGGCAACTTTAGAAGCCCTAATTCAAGGCATAAACAGAATACAAAATATTACCAAAACTGACGAAGAGAAACCAGATAACTGGGAGCTCCTAAAAATCAAACACCGATGCTCATCTAAACACTTCACCAAAAGATTAAAAAGACCATCTACAGACTGGGAAAGAATTTTCAAGTATGACATTTATGACCAGTGTCTGATCTCTAAAATCTATGTGATTCTGTTAAAACTCAACCACAAAAAGACAACCCAATCAAAAAGTGGGCAAAGGATATGAACACACACTTCACTAAGAAAGATATTCAGGCGGATAACAGACACATGAGAAAATGCTCTCGATCATTAGCCATTAGAGAAATGCAAATTAAAACTTGGATGAGATTCCATCTCACTCCACCAAGGCTGGCATTAATCCAAAAAACACAAAATTATAAATGTTGGAGGGGCTGTGGAGAGATTGGAACTCTTATACACTGCTGGTGGGAATGTCAAATGGTACAACCACTTTGGAAATCTATCTGGTGTTTTCTTAAAAAGGTAGAAATAGAACTACCATAAAACCCAGAAGTCCCACTCCTCGGAATATACCCTAGAGAAATAAGAGCCCTTACACGAACAGATATATGCACACGCATGTTTATTGCAGAACTGTTTACCATAGCAAAAAGCTGGAAGCAACCAAGGTGTCCATCAACTGATGAATGGTTAAATAAATTGTGGTATATTCACACAATGGAATACTACACATTAATAAAGAACCATGACGAATCTGTGAAACATTTCATAACATGGAGGAACCTGGAAGGCATTCTGCTGAGTGAAATTAGTCAGAGGCAAAAAGACAAATATTTTATAAGACCACTTTTGTAAGATCTTCAGAAATAGTATAAACTGAGAAGAACACATACTTTTGTGGTTACAAGGGGGGGAGGGAGGGAGGGTAGGAGAGGGTTATTTACTGATTAGTTAGTAGATAAGAACTACTTTAGGTGAAGGGAAGGACAATACTCAATACACAGAAGGTCAGCTCAAATGGACTGGACCCAAAACAAAGAAGTTTCTGAGATAAACTGAATGCTTCAAAGGTCAGCGGAGCAAGGGCGGGAGTTTGGGGACTATGGCTTAAGGGAACTTCTAAGTCAATTGGGAAAATAATACTATTATGAAAACATTCTGCATCCCACTTTGAAATGTGGCGTCTGGGGTCTTAAACGCTAGCAAGCAGCCACCTAAGATGCATCAGTTGGTCTCAACCCACCTGGATCAAAGGAGAATGAAGAACACCAAGGTCACACGATAACTATGAGCCCAAGAGACAGAAAGGGCCACATGAACCAGAGACTTCCATCATCCTGAGACCAGAAGAACTAGATGGTGCCCGGCCACAACCAACGACTGCCCTGAGAGGGAGCACAACAGAGAACCCCTGAGGGAGCAGGAGATCAGTGGGATGCAGACCCCAAACTCTCATAAAAAGACCAGACAATGGTCTGACTGAGACTAGGGGAATCCCAGCAGTCATGCTCCCCAAACCTTCTGTTGGCCCAGGACAGGAACCATTCCCTAAGACAACTCATCAGATATGGAAGGGACTGGACAATGGGTTGGAGAGAGATGCTGATGAAGAGTGAGCTACTTGTATCAGATGGACACTTGAGACTGTGTTGGCATCTCCTGTCTGCAGGGGAGATAGGAGGGTAGAGAGGGTTAGAAACTGGCAAAATTGTCAAAAAGGAGAGACTGGGAGGGCTGACTCATTAGGCGGAGAGCAAGTGGGAGTATGGAGTAAGGTGTATATAAGCTTATATGTGACAGACTGACTTGATTTGTAAACGTTCACTTAAAGCTCAATAAAAATTATTTTAAAAAAAGTTACACTGGTAGAAAATCAATAAATCAGGAAGAAGGAAGCAAAATCAAGGTCTTCCAAAATACTGGTGGAGGGAACACTTCTAACTTATTGTATGCGTCTGTCATTACTTTGGTATCAAAGCTACAAATTCATTGAAATGAAACAACACAACTACAGACCAAATACATCTTAGGACTCTGCATGCAAAAATCCTGAACATCACGCTAGGAAACTCCAGGAGAATATTATCAGGATCATATTCAATGTCCAAATAGAATGTAGTCCCATTATGCAAAGTTGGTTCAGCGTACTAAAATCAGTACACAATGTGAAGTACTAGGTCATCTCAATTAATGCAGAAATAAATTGGACAAAATCCAATACACTTTGATGAAGAAAACACTCAATAAACTAAGAATGGAAGGATGCTTAACCTCAAAAAGAAATTTGTGGAAAACCCACAATTAGCATCATAATCACTGGAGAAATCCTGGAAACACGCAGCTAGTATCAAGAACAAAACTAAGATTCCCGTTTTCACCACTTGTATTCAACGTAACACTCAAAGCTCTAGCCACAGCTCTCTCGTGCCCGGACGTTGTCGTGCCACTGGCGACGTCGCCAAACGCAACCAATCAGTGACGGCCAGGGGCGGAGACTGCTCCTACTCCTACCCCGCCCCTTGCCTCGCTCAGACTCAGGGCAGCCTCTGCACTACCAGGGCCAGCCTGCAGAGGGCGCCCTGCACAGGACAGAGGGGGTCATCTTGGCCTTCCAGATGGAACGTGGCTGGACCCTGGTCATTAGCGGTGCAGGAGGTCCAGGCTGCACCTACGGGCACATGGTGGTGGCTCCTTTCTACTGTGCCTACCCCCAGAGGTACTCATTTGTCTCTCCGTCCTCAGTTGGATACCCTGGTGGCGTACTCTCAGTCCTCAGCTGGATACCCTGGTGGCGTACTGTCTAAGTGCAGCAGTTGCTCACCAAAGGCCCGGCAGTTCAAATCCACCAGGCGCTCCTTGGAAACCCAATGGGGCATTTCTACTCCATCTTCTAGGGTCGCTATGAGTGAAAATCAACTGGAGGGCAACAGGTTTTGTGCGTGACTCCTCAGTTGGGGACAACTCATGACGTGGGTGAAATCGGTGCCCCGAGCGGGGAGCCTGCACCATACGTTTCCTCACTCCACCCAGCCAGAAACCCTCCTGTCACATCTGATCTCCAGGAGAACTGCTCGCAGGCAATCTCGCGTTGATGCCTGTGGCTGGAAGCATCGTCTTTCCAAGCTCTCCCCATCATGTTCCCTGTGGAGCCTCAAGACCACCTACCGCGACCGTGAAGCCCCTCCCCCATCAGCCTGCTTCTTAAACAGAAATGGTGGCAGTACGGGTGGCTGAGAACCCAAACCAAACCCCTTGAATTCCAGTCAATCAATCCTTAAACCTTAGAGAAGCTCAGTCATATTTCTTTCTTAGATCTGAAACAGCAAGCCCAGTATTTTGAAGTCTGGATCAACGCACCCTGCTAATTATCTTCAGGAAAACTAGCCTGAGGGACCGCTTTATTACCTTTCAGTCAGAAACCTTAGAAGGACTTGGGTTGCCACATTAGCATTTAAAATACTTGTTCCTTTTCTCTGTCTGCCCTTTTCATTTTCTTGTCTGAGTTCATTTATCTTTTTGTTTTCCCTTTTTTTTTTTTATTGCCGAGTAATAGGAAGACTATGAAGTAATGTTCCACAGGTTCCTGCTTAATCTCTATATTTTCTAAAGCAGGGCGTAGGCATAGTTAGTTGCACAGATTCCTTCCAAACCTCTCTGCCATTCTCTCTGACTTTCACCGAACAGAGAAATAGCCAAGGGGAAGGCAAAGTAACTGCGCATAACACTTTGATCCCTCGTGTCATACTCAGGTTGTTCTCTTGGACATTCTCAAGCCATTTGCCCACCCACTTAAAGGAAAAAAATTACCTCCCAGTCACTTTTGACTCGTGGTGACCTCATGTGTGTCAGAGTAGACCTGCTCCATAGGGTTTCGAATGGAAGATTTTTTTGGAAGTAGAGTGCCAGGCCTTTCTTCCAAGGTGCTTCTAGGTGATCCCCCAAACTTTTTGTTAATAGCCAAGCATGAAGGTCATCTGCACAATCCTGGACCCTCTAGTATGGCAAATATAGAGATAAAAAGTTTATGTAAAACATACAAATACATACAGCAAAGTAGAGTGGGTAATGAGAACAAACTCTTTATGGATGCATTATGTAAAGACCTTATTCAAAACTAAATTAATCAGAGGCTGGAGTTGTTGGCTGGAGTACTCAGCAAAATTTTCCATGTGTTTTTATTTTGTTTTAATTTTATTGTGGTAAAATACACATAACATAGTTGTTGCCACTTCAACATTTTTCTTTTTTTTAGTTTACAATTAACCGATGTTAAGTGCACTCGTAATACTGTGACAACAATTACAAATATGTATTTCCAGGATATTTTCCTCATCTCAAATAGTCACTCTGTGCCCATTAAACAATAACTCATTGGCCTATTCTAGATACCTAGTATAAATGGAACTGTAAAATAGTTATCAGATTTTGTGTGGCTTCTTTTACTTACATAACGTTTTCGTACTTCATCCATGTCATAACATGCATTACGACTCCACTCTTTTTGATGGCTGACTAATATTCCATTGCATATAAGTATCATATTTTGTATATCGGTTCATCTGTTGACGGAAACTTAAGTATTTCCACCCTTTGGCTATCGTGAATCATGCTTCTATAAACATTGGTGTACAAATACCTGCTTTAGTCCTTCAGTTCATTTCTTTGGAGTTTATACTTAGGTGTGTTATTGCTGCTTGCTATGGTAATTCTGTTTTGTCCATCTATTATGTTGTTACTTATTAATCCAGTTGTGAGGATTTTTGTTTTCTTTATGTTCAGGTGTAGCTCATACTGAAAGCTGTAGTCTTGATTTTCATCAGTAAGTGCTTCCAGTCATCTTTGCTTTCATCAAGCTGGGTTGTGTCCTCCCACTATTGCAGGTTGTTAATGGGTCTTCCTTCAATCCTGATGACACATTCTTCTTCACATAGTCCATCCTCTCAGCTTAGTCAACATATAGATTAAATACATATCATGTAAGGATACAACCTTGATGCATGTGTTTCTGATTTTAAACCACAATCGACACCCATGGAAGCAGCAATCAAGAAATCAAGCACCTTATTGCCTTGGGCACATCTGCTGCGAAAGGCCTCTTAAAATTTTGAAAATCAAAGGTCATTTTTGAGGATTGAGGTGCACCTGAACCAATCCATGATGTTTTCACTTGCCTTATGTGCATGAGAATGCTGTACAATGAATAAAGAAGGTGGAAGAAGAATCAATAGCTTTGCAGTATGGTTGACAAAGAATATAGAATATCCCGTGGATGGCTACAAGATCGAACAAATCTGACTTGGAAGATATACAGACCGAATGTTCCTTGACACCAAGGATAGAGAGGGTTTGTCTCATTTACTTTGGACATGATTTCTGTTGGGACCAGTCCCTGAAAAATGACATCATGATTATTAAGATAAAGAAACAATAAAAAAATAGAAGACTCTTAGTCTGATGTATTGACACTATAAAGACATCAATTCATCTTCTGTCTTCCTTAATCATTTCCAGCTTTCCCATGCAAAGAGATGATTGAAAATGCCATGGGTTGGGTCAGGCACACTTTAGTTCTCTAAGCATCATCTTTGCTCTTAACACTTTGAAAAGGTCTTTTGCATCAGGTTTGCCCAATGCAATTGATTTCTTGACTATTGCTTCCATGGGCATTGATTGTGGATTCAAGTAAAATGAAATCCTTGACAACATCAATATTTTCCCCATTTCTGATGATGTTGCTTATTGGTCCAGTTGTGAGGACTTTTGTTTTCTTTATGGTGAAGTATAATCCCTACTGAATGCTGCAGTCTTTGGTCTTTTTTAGTAAGTGCTTAAAGACCTCTATGCTTTCATCAAGCAATGTTGTGTCATGCATATTCAGGTTGTTAATAAATCTTCCTTCAGTACTGTTGCTACATTCTTCCTAAGTCCAGCTTATGGAATTATTAGTTCAGCATACAAATTTAACAAATATGGTGAAAGAATACACTGCTGGCCCACAAGTTTCCTGATTTTAACCCACTCAATATCCACTTTTTCTGTTCTAACAGCTGATCTTCTCTCTATATACCAGTTCTGCATGAGCGCAATTAGTGTTCTGGAATTTCCATTCTTCACATCATTATCCATCATTAGTTATGATCCACAGAGTGCAATGCCTTTGCACACTCAAAAAAAAAAAAAAAAAAGGTACACATTTTTGCGTTATTCTCTGCTTAGCCAAGATCATTCTGACATCATCAATGATATGCCTCATTCCACACCGTCTTCTCAGTATAGCTTAAATTTTTTTTGCATTTCCCTCTCACAGTTCCACTACAACTGGTTTTGAATTCTTTTCAGCAAATTTTTACTTGTGTGTGATCTTAATGATATAGTCTGATAATTTTCACATTCTGTTGGATGACTTTGTTTGGAATGGGCACAAATAAGGATCTCTTCTAGGTAGTTGGCCCAGTAGCTTTCTTCCAAATTTCTTGAAATAAACAAGCGAGCACTTCCAGCATTTCATTTTTTTGTGGTATCATCTCAATTGGCATTCTGTCAATTCCCGGAGCTTTGTTTTCTACCAATACCTTCATTAAATATAAACGTTTCATTAAATAATAAATATTTCATTAAATGTTAAATGATGCAGGAAGCATCAAAAGAAGATGGAAGGAATACACAGAGTCATTATACCAAAAAGAATTAGTCGATATTCAACCATTTCAAGAGGTGGCATGTGATCAGGGACCAATGGTACTGAAGGAAGAAGTCCAAGCTGCTCTGAAGGCATTGGCGAAAAACAAGGCTCCAGGAATTGATGGAATATCAATTGAGATGTTTCAACAAACAGATGCAGCGCTGGAGCTGCTCACTCGTCTATGCCAAGAAATATGGAAGACAGCTTCCTGGCCAACTGACTGGAAGAGATCCATATTTATGCCTATTCCCAAGAAAGGTGATCCAACGGAATGTGGAAATTATAGAACAATATCATTAATATCACACGCAAGCAACATTTTGCTGATGATCATTCAAAAACGACTGAAGCAGTATAATCGACAGGGAACTGCCAGAAATTCAGGCTGGTTTCGGAAGAGGACGTGGAACCAGGGATATCATTGCTGATGTCAGATGGATCCTGTCTGAAAGCAGAGAATACCAGAAGGATGTTTACCTGTGTTTTATTGACTATGCAAAGGCATTCGACTGTGTGGATCATAACAAACTATGGATAACACTGGAAAGAATGGGAATTCCAGAACACTTAATTGTGCTCATGAGGAACCTTTACATAGATCAAGAGGCAGTTGTTTGGACAGAACAAGGGGATACTGATTGGTTTAAAGTCAGGAAAGGTGTGCCTCAGGGTTGTATTCTTTCACCATATCTATTTCATCTGTATGCTGAGCAAATAATATGAGAATCTAGACTGTATGAAGAAGAACGGGGCATCAGGATTGGAGGAAGACTCGTTAACAACCTGCATTATGCAGATAACACAACCTGGCTTGCTGAAAGTGAAGAGGACCTGAAGCATTTACTAATGAAGATCAAAGACCGCAGCCTTCAGTACAGATTACTCCTAAACATAAAGAAAACAAAACTCTTCAGAACTGGACCGTTTAGCAACATCGTGATAAATGGAGAAAAGATTGAAGTTATCAAGGATTTCATTTTACTTGGATTCACAATCAACAGCCATGGAAGCAGTAGTCAAGAAATCAAAAGATGCATTGCGTTGGGCAAATCTGCTGCAAAGGACCTCTTCAAAGTATAGAAGAGCAAAGATGTCACGCTGAAGACTAAGGTGCACCTGACCCAAGCCATGGTATTGGCAAAGTTACTGCACATAACACTTTGATCCCTTGTGTCATACTCATAATGTTCTTTTGTACACTCTCAAGCCATTTGCCCACCCACTTAAAGGAAAAAAATTACCTCCCAGTCACTTTTGCTGAAAGCATTCCTCCTGAGATGGGGAACCAGACAAGGATGCCCTTTATCACCGCTCTTAGTATTGTGCTGGAGGTCCTAGCCAGAGCAATTAGGCTAGATAAAGAAATAAAAGGCATCCAGATTGGCAAGAAAGAAGTAAAAGCATCTCTATTTGCAGATGACATGATCTTATACACAGAAAACCCTGGGGATTCCTCAAGAAAACTACTGAAGGTAAGAGAAGAGTTCAGCAGAGTACTGGGATACAAAATAAACATAAAAAAAATCACTTGGATTCCTCTATGCTAGCAAAAAGAACATCGAAGAGGAAATCGCCAAATCAATACCGTTTACAGTAGCCCCCAAGAAGATAAAATACTTAGAAATAAATCTTACCAGAAATGTCAAAGACTTGTATAAAGAAAACTACAATACACTTCTGCATGAAACCAAAAGAGACCTACGTAAGTGGAAAAACATACCTTGCTCATGGATAGGAAGACTGAACATTGTAAAAATGTCTATTCTACCAAAAGCTATCTATAGACACAACAAAATTCCAATCCAAATTCCAACGACATTTTTAAATGAGGTGGAGAAACAAAACATCAACTTCATATGGAAGGGAAAGAGGCCTCAGATAAGTAAAGCATTACAGAAAAAGAAGAACAAAGTGGGAGGCCTTACTATACCTGATTTTGACTACTGCCACAGTAGTCCAAACAGCCTGGTACTGGTATGACAACAGATACAAAGACCAATGGAACAGAACTGTCAATCCAGACATAAATCCATCCACACATGAGCAGATGATATTTGACAAAGTGCCCAAAGCAGTTAAAGGGGAAAAGACAGTCTTTTTAACAAATGCTGCTGGCATAACTGAATATCCATCTGCAAACAAATGAAACAAGACCTATACCTCACTCCATGCACGAAAACGAGCTCAAACTGAATCAAAGGCCTAAATATAAAATCTAAAACGATAAAGATCATGGAACGAAAAATAAGGAACACGTTAGGAGCCCTAACGCACGGCGTAAACAGTATGCAAAACATTACTAACGATGCAGAAGAAAAAGTAGATAACTGGGAGCTCCTAAATACCCAAAGACTTCACCAAAGGAGTAAAAAGATTACCTACAGACTGGGTCAGGATGCCCTACTGCCCTTCACCACCACGGGTTGGAAGCGGTGGGCAAAGCACACGGTCTTCATGATGACCCTGTGCAGGAAGTCCACGCCTTCTGCCACAAAGCCACCAGCTATTCTGGTTCTTTCTCAGCAGATCCCAGTGAAGCTGGAGAGAATTCTTGATGGACAGATTTTGTTTTCTTACTTTGAGAACTTTAAATGTGTCACCTTGCTGACTGCACGTTTCCAATTTTTTAATTTTTGTTTGTTTTGTCTGTGGTAAAAATACACATGACAAAACATATACCATCTCAAAATGTACACCTGCAATTTACCTCCATGGGCCCCGATATACATTCAGCCATTAATCTTACTGAGACTCTCTTCTGCATGACAAGTTGCTTCTCCCATGCTGCACTCAATACTCCCCCTCTGAGTTTTCACAATTTGAGTATAATGAGTTTCAGTTTGGTTCCCTTTTGAGGTTACTTAAAGTGTGTTGAGTTTCTTAAATGTGCGTATTCATTTCTTCCTTAAAATGTGATGTTTTTGGTCATTAGTTCTTCAAGTTTTCTTTTGTTCCTTTTGTTCCTATTTTTGTCTTCTTTTTTTCCTATTTTTGTATACTCAATGATGATCCATAGGACATTTAAACAAACAAACAAAAATACTTGCCATCAGGTAAATTCCTACTCATTCTGAATGTTTAGGACAGAGTGTAACATCCCCGTAGGATTTCCAAAGATGTAAATCTTTACGGAAGCAGACTGCAATCCTACTCTTGCAGAGCAGATGGTGGGTTCAAAGTACAGACCGCCCACTCTTTGGCCAAACCCAAAGCCACTGCATTGCATTCTTCCTGCTTACGTTAATTTTTTTTTCTATGAGCAGAAAATTTTAATTTTATGTCATTAAAAGTGTATTGATTGCTTTTTCTCCTGCTCAAGTCTTCTGTTGAGACTCCCCATTAAAGTTTTCACTTTAGTAATTTTACTTTTTAGCTCCCAAAAGCTCCCTTTTATATTTTCTATCACTTTCCTAGTATTCTCATTGTGTACATACATAGATTTTTTTTCTCTGTTTCTTTATTTCTTTGTCCATATTTGCCTTTCATTCTTTGAGCATATTTAAGAGTTCCTTTATTTTTCTAGTAAGTTCAATATCAGTACTTACTCAGAGTTTCTATCAATTTTTCCACTGTGAATTACCATTCTTTCCTGTTGTTGTTGTTGTCGTTGTTGTTGTTCTTAACATTCCTTTGATATTGCTGAGTTTCAGCACTTTTAGTGTTAGCTTTGGGAAACAGAGTCTTTGCCCTCCTAAGCATTTGCCCTACTTGCTGTTGGGAGTTGCTTTATTCTTTCATTCTGTAACTTCTCCAAGCCTTTTTTATCTTTTTATGTCATTATGTTGCTGTTGAGAATATGCACAGCAAAATATACAGCTATTCAATAGTTTCTACATGTACAATTCAGAAGCATTCCTCCATTTGGATTCCAACTCATAGTGACCCTATTGGACCAAGAAGGCCTGCCCCGTAGTGTTTCCAAAGCTGTCATCCTTATGGAAGCAGAGAGCCACATCTTTCTCCTGTGGAGCCGCTAGTAGGCTTGGACCACCACCTTACAGTTATCAGCTGAGTGCTAAACCATTGAGACACCTTGGTTCTTATATACAATTGAGTGACATTGATTACATTCAAGTTGTGTAACCATTCACCTTCCTTTTCTGGTCTTCCTCCCCCATTTACACAAACTCACCCCTCCCTAATTTTCCTATCTACTCTTTCAAGTTACTATGGTCAGTTTGGTCCCAAATGTTGTTCTTGTTAGGTACACTCAAATCAGCTCCTACCCAAAGTGACCCCATCTACAACAGAACTAAACACTGCCTGGTCCGGCACCGTCCTCACCACTTTTGCTACGATTGAGCCCATTGTTGAAGCCACTGTGTCAGTCCATCTCGTTGAGGGTCTTCCTCTTTTCTGCTGGCCCTCTGCATTACCAAGCATGATGTTCTTCTCCAGGGACTGATTCCTCCTGACGACATGACACAGTCTCCTCATCCTTGCTTCCAAGGAGCATTCTGGCTGTACTTCTTCCATGACAGATTTGTTCTTTTTTTTTTTTGGCAGTCCATGGTATATTCAATATTCTTTGGGAACACCACAATTCAAAGGCCTCAATTCTTCTTTGGCCTTCCTTATTCATTGTCCTGCTTTTGCATGCATATGAACTTATTGAGAGCACCATCACTTTGGTCAGTGCACGTTAGTCCTCAAGGAGAGATTTTTTTCTAACACTTAAAAGAGATCTCTCGCAGCTGATTTGCCCAAAGAAATGTATCTTTTGGTTTCTTGACTGTTGCTTCCCTGGGTGTTGATTTGGATCCAGGTAAAATGAATTCTTCTACAACTTCAATCTTTTCTTCATTTATTCAGCCATATGTGAAGATTTTTCTTTTCTCTATGTTGACAGGTAATCCATACTGAAGGCTGCAGTCTTTGATCTTCATCAGCACGTGCTTCAAGTCCTCTTCACTTTCAACAAGCGAGGATATATCATCTGCATAACACAGGTTGTTAAGGAGTCTTCCTCCATTCCTGATACCCCATTCTTCCTCTTACAGTCCAGCTTCTCAGATTATTTGTTCAGCATACAGATTGAATAGGTACAGTGAAAGGATACAACCCTGAAGTGCACATTTTCTGACTTTAAACCGTGCAATATCCTCTCGTTCTGTTCAAACTACTGCCTCTTGATCAACTTACAGATTCTTCATGAGCACAACTAAGTATTGCCCCACAAAAATAAAATACTTAGGAATAAATCTAACCAGAGACAGAAAAGATATATATACAAAGAAAACTACAAAACACTACTGCAAGAAACCAACAGATACCTACAGAAGTGGAAAAACATACTTTGCTCATGGATAGGAAGACTCGACTTTGTAAAAATGTCCATTCTACCAAAAGCAATCTATAGATACAATGCAATTCTGACCCAAATTCCAATGACATTTTTCAGTGAGATGGAGAAACAAATCATCAACTTCACACAGAAGAGAGAGAGACCCCGGATAAATAGAGCATTACTGAAAAAGAAGAACAAAGTGGCAGACCTCATACTACCTGATTTTAGAACCTATTATATCAGACGGTAGTCAAAACAGCCTAGAACTATACAACAACAGATACATAGACCAGTGGGACAGAATTGAATACCGGGATATAAATCCATCCACGTATGAGCAGCTGCTAGCAGAAAAAGTCCCAAAATCTGTTAAATGGGGAAAAGACAGCTTTTCTAACAAATGGTGCTGAGTTATCTGGATATCCAGCTGCAAAAAAAAAAAAAAAAAAAAGAATGAAAGAAACAATACCCATACCTCTCAACATGCATAAAAACTAGCTCAAAAGGGATCAAAGACCTAAATATAAAATCTAAAATGATAAAGATCATGGAAGAAAAAATAGAGACAGCACTAGGAACCCTAATACATGGCATAAACAGTATACAAAACATTACTAAAAGTGCACAAAAACCAGAAGAGAAACTAACTGCGAGCTCCTAAAAATCAAATATGATCATCCAGAGACTGTACCAAAAAAGTAAAAAGATTACTTATAGACTGGGAAAACAGTTTCAGCTATGACAATAGTGATGAGAGTTTGATCTCTAAATCCTATGTTATACCTCAAAAACTAAACAAAAAAAGAGAGACAACCCAGTTAAAAAATGTGCAAGTAGTATGAACAGGCCCTTCACCAAAGAAGACAATCAGGCAGCTAACAGATACATGAGGAAATGCTCAAGATCATTAGCCATTAGAGAAATACAAATCAAAACTACACTAAGACACCATCTCATTCCAAAAATGCTGCCATTATCCACCCCCCCCCAAAAAAAAACAACAAGATAATAAATGTTGCAGAGGTTGAGGAGAGGCTAGAACACTTATATGCTGCTGGTGGGAACGTAGAATTGTACAGCCACCTTGGAAGTTGATTTGGCACTTCCTTAAAAAGCTAGAAACAGATCTACCATATGATCCAGCAATTGCACTTCTCAGGATCTATCCTAAAGAAATGAGAGCCTTCACACAAACAGTTATATGCACACCCGTGTTCACTGCAGCACTATATACAGTAGCAAAAACATGGAAGCATCCAAGGCACCTATCAACGGATGAATGGATAATTATGGTATATTCATGCAGGGGAATATTACACAATGATAAAACAATGATGAATCCATGAAACATTTCATAACATGGAGAAATCTGGAAGGCATTATGCTGAGTGAAATTAGTCAGTTGCAAAAAGACAAATATTGCAGGATACCACTGTTATAACAACTCAGGACATAATTGAAACACAGAGGAATTTACTCTTTGATGGTTAGAGGGTGGGGAGGGAAGGGAAAAGGGATTCACTAATTAGATAGTAGACAAGGAGTATTTTAGGTGAAAAGAAAGACAACACACAATACAGGAGAGGTCAGCAAAACTGGACTTATCCAAAAGCAAACAGATTTCTTGAATACAACCAAATGCTTCAAAGGCCAGAGTAGCAGGGGTAGGGGTCTGAGAACCATGATTTCAGGAGACATCTAGGTCAATTGGCATAGCAAAATGTATTAAGAAAACATTCTGCATCCCACTTTGGTGAGTGGGGCCTGGGGTCTTAAACGCTAACAAGCCGCAACCTAAGATGCATCATCAATTGGTCTCAACCCACCTGGAGGAAAAGAGAATGAAGAACACCAAAGACACAGGGTAATTAAGAGCCCAAGAGACAGGAAGTGCCACGAAAATCCAAGGCACCATCAGCCTGATACAGGAAGAACTGGATGGTGCCTCGCTACCACCGATGATGGCCCTGACAAGGAACACAACAGAGAATCCCTGATGGAGCAGGAAAACAGTGGGATGCAGACCTCAAATTCTTGTAAAAAGACCAGACTTAATGGTCTGACTGAAACTAGAAGGACCCCAGAGGCCATGGACCCCAGACCTTCTATTAGCCCAAGACAGGGCCATTCCCAAAGCCAATTCTTCAGACTATAAGACAGAAAAATGATACCGGTGAAGAGTGAGCTTTTTGGCTCAAGTAGACACATAAGAGTATGTGGGCAGTTCTTGTCGGGAGAGGATATGAGAAGGCAATGGGGGACAGTAGCTGGCTAAATGGACACAGGGAATACAGACTGGAGGAGTGTGCTGTCTCATTAGGGGGAGAACAACTAGGAGTACATAGCAAGCTGTACATTAATTTTTATATGAGAGATTGACTTGTTTTGTAAACTTTCTTTTAATGCGCACACACACACAAGTTATGAATAGCAGATTAATATTGTCTTCTTTAGTGCTGGAAGGTGAGATCCTCAGGTTGCAAGGCACTCAAAATACAACTGGGAGAGAGTTGCCTCCTTAAAGTTGAGTAAACCTTATGGATGTGGATGGAGTCAAGCTTTCAAGGCCTTCATTGGCTGATGTGCCGCGACTCAAAATGAGAAGAAACAGCTGCAAAAATCCATTAATGATTGGAATGTGGAATGTATGAAGTATGATTCTAGGAAAATTGGAAATTGTCAGAAATGAAATGAAAAGTGTAAACATTGCTATCCTAGCATTAGTGAGCTGAAATGGTCTGGTAGTGGTGACTTTGAATGGGAAAATCATATGGTCAACTATGCTGGGAACAACACATTGAAGAGGAATGGTGTTGCATTTATCATCAAAAAGGACATTTCAAGAACTATCCTGAAGGACAATGGTGTCAGTTATAGGACAATATCCATACACCTACAAGGCAAGTCAGGTCATATGGCTGTTATGCAAATTTATGCACAAACCAGTAAGGCCAAAGATGAAGAAACTGAAGAATTCTACCATATTCTGCAGTCTGAAATTGATCAGACATGCAATCAGGATGATTTGATAATTACTGGTGATTGGAATGTGGAAGTTAGAGACCAAGAAAAGGATAGGTAGTTGGAAAATATGGCGTTGGTGATAGAAACAAAGCCGGAGATTGTATGACAGAATTTGGTAAGACCAATGAGTTCTTCATCGCAAATACCTTTCCTCAACAACATAAATGGTGACCTTACCAGGTGGAACACACAGTAATCAAATTGACTGCATCCGTGGAAAGAGACAGTGGAAAAGCTCAGTATCATCAGTCAGAATAACTCCAGAGGCCAACTTGTAACAGACCTTCAAGTGAACATACACAAGTTCAAGTAACTGCTGAAGAAAATTAGAACAAGTCCACCTGAGATAAAGTATGACCTTCAGCATCTTCCACTTAAATTTACAGACAATCTCAAGAATAGATCTGACACGTTGAATGATAATGACTGAAGACAGAGGAACTGTAGAATGACATCAAAGATGTACATGAAGAAACAAGATGTCATTAAAAAGACAGGAAAGAAGGAAAAGACCAAAATGATGTCAGAAGAGACTCTGAAACTTGCTGTTGAACACGGAGTAGCTAAATCAACAGGAAGAAATGACGAAGCAAAATAACTGAACAGAAGATTTCAAAGGGCTGCTCAGGAAGACAAAGTAAAGTATATAACAATATGTTCAAAGACCTGGAGGTAGAACATCAAAAGGGAAAAACACACCTGACATTTCTCAAGCTGAACGAATTGGAGAAAAAATTTAGGCCTCGAGTTGCAATAGTGAAGCATTCTGTGGGGACAATACTGAACTATGAAGGAAGCATTAAAAGAGGATGGTAGGAATACACGGAGTCACAATACCAAATAGAATTAGTTGATATTCAACCATTTTGAGAAGTATCATATGATTAGCATGTGATGGTTCTGAAGAAAGGTATCCAAGCTGCATTGAAAGCATTGGCAGAAAAGAAAGTTCCAGGAATTGACAGAATACCAGTTGATATGTTTCAACAAATGGATGCAGCACTGGAAGTGTTCACCCCTCTATGCCAAGAAATTTAGAAGACAGCTACCTGGCCGACTGACTAGGAGTAATCCATATTTATGCCTATTCCCAAGAAATATGATCCAACTGAATTCTGAAATTATAGAAGAACATCATTAATTTCACATGCAAGTATAATTTTGCTAAAAATCATTCAAAACAGGCTGCAGCAGGATTTCGACAGGGAACTGCCAGAAATTCAAGCCAGGATCAGAAGTGGGTGTGGAACCAGGATATCATTGCTGATGTCAGATGGATTCTGGCTCAAAGCACAGAATACCAGAAAGATATTTACCTGTGTTTTATTAACTATGCAAAGACATTCAACTGTGTAGATCATAAAAAATTATGGATAACATTGCGAACTTCAGAACACTTTATTGTGCTCATGAGGAATCTGTACACAGATCAAGACACAGTCATTCTAAAGAACAAGGGGATACTGTGTGGTATAAAGTCAGAAAAAGTGTGTGTCAGGATTGTGTTTTTCCACTATATTCATTCAGTGTGTACGCTGAACAAAGAAGCCGAAAAGCTGAACGACATGAAAAAGAATAGTGCATCAGGATTGGAAGAAGATTCACTAATAACCTGTGAGATGCAGATGATACGATTTTGCTGAAAGTGAACAGGACTCAAAACACTTATTGGTGAAGGTCAAAGATCATAGATTCAGTATGGGTTTTACCTCAACACAAAGAAAAAATCCTTCCAACTGGACCAATAACCAACATCATGATAAATGGAGAAAAGATTGAAATTTTCAAGGATTTCATTTTACCTGGATCCATAATCAACACCCATGGAAGTGGCAATCAAATGGTGGATGCATTGAGCAAATCTACTGCAAAATACCAATTTAATGTGTTGAAAAGCAAAGATGTTACCACAAAGACCAAAGCGCACCTGACCTAAGCCATGGTGTTTTCATTCACCTCATATGCATGAGAAAGCTGGATGATGAATAAGGAAGACCAAAGAAGAATTGACAATTTTGAATTGTGGTGCTGATGAATAATATTGAAATTACCATGGACTGCCAAAAGAACAAACAAACCTGTCTTGGAAGAAGTACAACCACAATGCTCCTTAGAAGCGAGGATGGTGAGACTACGTCTCACATACGTTGGATATGTTATCAGGAGGGATCAGCCCCTTGACAAGGCCATTGTGCTTGGTAAAGTAGAGAGCCAGTGAAAAATAGGAAGACCCTCAGCAGGATGGACTGACTCAGTGGCTGCAGCAATGGGCTCAAGTATAAAAATGATTGTGAGGGTGGTGTAAGGCTGGGCAGTGTTTAGTGCTATTGGGCATAGGGTCCCTCTGAGTCAGAAGCAACTCGAGGGCACCTAATAACAACATTGTAAATGATTCCCACACGTGTGTTATTTTCTCATACTGTATTGTCATCCATGTTGCTGTAATGCTAGAAGCTCTGCCACCAGTATTTCAAATACCAG
Source organism: Loxodonta africana (assembly GCF_030014295.1). NCBI lineage: Eukaryota > Metazoa > Chordata > Mammalia > Proboscidea > Elephantidae > Loxodonta > Loxodonta africana. Next base: position 511,505 of record NW_026974901.1, on the reverse strand, counting down.
CAGGGTCACCCATGGTGGACAGGTTTCACCTGAGCTTCCTAAGACAAACTAGGATAAAGGACCTGGTAGCCTACTTCTCAACATTAGCCAGTGAAAACTATATTAAGGGCAAAGGAACATTGTCTGATATAGTGCTGGAAAACGAGCCCCTCAGGTTGGAAGACACTCAAAATAGGACTGGGGAAGAGCTTCCTCCTCAAAGTAGAGTCAGCCTTACTGACATGGATGAAGACAAGCTTTGGGGGCCTTCATTTATTCATGTGACACAACTCAAAATGAGAAGAAATCCCCGCAAACATCCATTAATAATAAGAATGTACATTAATAATCAGTGTACAATGAATGACTCTAGGAAAATTGGAAGTTATAAAAAATGAAATGGAACACATTAACATTGATATCCTAGGCATTAAAAAAAAAAAAATAGAGAGCTTAAATGGACTGGTAAAGGCTATTTTGAATTGACTATCATATGATCTACTCTGCTGAGAACGACAAATTAAAGAGGTATGGCAGTGCATTCATCATCAAAAAGAATATTTGAAGCTCTAACCTCAAGCACAACGCTGTCAATGATAGGCAAATATCCACAAACCTACAAGGAAGACAAGTTAATATGACTATTTTTCAAATTGAAACACCAACCACTAAGACAAAAGATAAAGAAATTGACAGTTCGTACCACCTTCTGCAGTCTGAAATTGAACAAACATGCAATCAAGATGCATTAATAATTACTGGTGATTGGAATGCAGATGTTGGAAACAAAGAAGTAGACACAGTAGTTGGAAAATACGGCCTTGGTGATATAAACAATGCCAGGGACCGCATGGCCTGACAGAGCTTTTCACGACCAATGACTTCTTCATTACAAGTACCTTTTTTCAACAAAATAAACATCATGTATACCTGTCAATCTCACCAGAATAAATACACAGGAATCAAAATGACTAAGTCTGTGGAAAGAGACTATGGAAAAGCTCAATTCAGTCATAAGAAACACGGGGATGACTCCGGGAAACATCATCCATTGCTCATAAGCAAGCTCAAGCTGAAGCTGAAGAGAATCAGAACAAGTCAACAACGGCCAAAGTATGAACCTGGGTATATCCCACCTGAACTTAGAGGTCATCTGAGAATATATTTGACTCATTAAACACTAATGACCAAAGGCCACACAGACAGTGGGATGACATCAAGGGCATGAAGAAAGTTGAGAATCCACTAAAAAGTAATGAAAGTAAAAGACCAAAATAGATGTCAAAAAAGGATCTGATCCTTGCTGTTGAATGTGGAGTAAATAAAGTAAAAGGAAGAATTGATAAAGTAAAAGAGCTGAAAAGAGGATTTAAACGACAGCTAGAAAAGACAAAGTGAAGTATTATAATGAAATGTGCAAAGACCTGTTGTTAGGTGCTGTCAAGTTGGTTCCAACTCATAGTGACCCTGTGCACAACAGAATGAAACACTGCCCAGTCGTGAGCCATCCTTACAATCCTTGTTATGCTTGAGCTCACTGTTGCAGTCACTGTGTCAGTCCAACTCCTTGAGGGTCTTCCTCTTTTCCGCTGACCCTGTAATCTGCTGAGCATGATGTCCTTCTCCAGGGACTCTTCCGTCCTGGCAACATGTCCAAAGTATGGAAGATGCAGTTTTGCCATCCTTGCCTCTAAGGAGCATTCTGGCTGTACCTCTTCTAAGACAGACCTGTTTGTTATTTGGCAGTCCATGGCATATTCAACATTCTTCACCAATACCTCAATTCAAAGGCATCAATTCTTTTTCAGTCTTCCTTATTCATTGCCCAGCTTTCACATGCATATGACGCGATTGAAAATACCATGGCTTAGGTCAGGCGCACCTTAGTCTTCAGGGTGACATCTTTGCTTATCAACACTTTGAAGAGGTCCTTTGCAGCAGATTTACCTAATGCAATGCATCTTTTGATTTCTTGACTGCTGCTTCCATGGATGTTGATTGTGGATCCAAGTAAAATGAAATCCTTCACAACTTCAAGCTTCTCTCTGTTTATCACGATGTTGCTCAATGGTCCAGTTGTGAGGATTTTTGTTTTCTTTATGTTGAGATGCAATCCATACTGAATGTTGTGGTCTTTGATATTCATTAGTAAGTGGTTGAAGTCCTCTTCACTTTCAGCAAGCAAGGTCCTGTCATCTGCATAACACAGGTTCTTAATAAGTTTTCCTCCAATCCTGATGCCCAGTTTTGCTTCGTATAGTCCAGCTTCTTGTATTATTTGCTCAGTATACAGATTAAATACTTATGGTGAAAATACACAACCCCAACGCACGACTTTCCTGACTTTAAACCAATCAGTATTTCCTTGATCTGTCTGAACAACCACCTCTTCATCTATGTAAAGGTCCCTCATGAGCACAATTAAGTGTTCTGGAATTCCCATTCTTCGCACTGTTATCCATAGCTTGTTATGATCCACACAGTCAAATGCCTTTGCATAGTCAATAAAACACAGGTAAACGCCCTTCTGGTATTCTCTCCCTTCAGCCATGATCCATCTGACATCAGCAAGGATATCCCTGGTTCCACATCCTTTTCTGAAACCGGACTGAATTTCTGGCAATTCCCTGTCGATATACTGCTGCAGCCATTTTTGAATGATCTTCAGCAAAATTTTGCTTCCATGTGATATTAATGATATTGTTCTCTAATTTCCACATTCAATTGGATCATCTTTCTTGGGACTAGGCATAAATATGAATCTCTTCCAGTCAGTTGGCCAGGAAGCTGTCTTCCATATTTCTTGGCATAGATGAGTGAGCATCTCCAGCGATGCATCTGTTTGTTGAAACATTGCAATGGATATTCCATCAATTCCTGGTGCCTTGTTTTTCACAAATGCCTTCAGAGAAGTTTGGGCTTCTTCCTTCAGTACCATCGGTTCCTGATCATATGCCACCTCTTGGAATAGTTGAACATCGACTAATTCTTTTTGGTATAATAACTCAGTGTATTCCTCCCATCTTCTTTTGATGCCTCCCGTGTCATTTAATATTTTCCCCATGGAATCCTTCACCATTGCAACTCGAGGCTTGAATTTTTCTTCAGCTCTTTTGGCTTGAGAAATGCCGAGTGTGTTCTTCCCTTTTGGTTTTCCATCTCCAGCTCTTTGCACATGTCATTATAATGTGCGTTTACTTTGTCTTCTAGAGATCCCCTTTGAAATCTTCTGTTCAGTTCTTTTACTCCACAAATTCTTTCTTTTGCTTTAGCTGCTCAATGCTCAAGAGCAAGTTTCATAGTCTCCGCTGACATCCATCTTGGTCTTTTCTTTCTCTCCTGTCTTTTCAATGACCTCTTTCTTTCTTCATGTATGATGTCCTTGATGTCATTCCACAACTCGTCTGGTCTTCAGTCACTAGTGTTCAATGCATCAACTCTATTCTTCAGATGATCTCCAAATTTAGGTGGGACACACTCAAGTTCATATTTTGGCTCCAATGCACTTGTTCTGATTTTCTTCATTTTTGGCTTGAACTTGCATATGAGCAATTGATGGTCTGTTCCACGGTTGGCCCCTGGCCTTGTTCTGATGGATGATATTGAGCTTTTCCATTGTCTCTTTCCACAGATGTAGTCAATTTGATTTCTGTGTGTTCCATCTGGTGAGGTCCATGTGTATAGATACCATTAATGTTGGTGAAAGAAGGTATTTGCAATGAAGAGGTCATTGTTCTTGCAAAATTCTATCATTCGATCTCTGGCATTGTTTCTATCACCAAGGCCATATTTTCCAACTACTGGTCCTTCTTTTTTGTTTCCAACTTTTACATTCTAAAAAAATTTCTAGTTGCCAGTAATTACCAATGCATCTTGATTGCATGTTCAATCAATGTTGGACTGCTGTAGCTGATAAAAATCCTTTACTTATTCATCTTTGGCCCTAGTGATTGGTGCATAAATTTGGATAATAGTCATATTAACTCGTCTTCCTTGTAGCTGTATGCATATTATCCTACCACTGACAGCGTTGTATTTCAGGATAGATCTTGAAATGTTCTTTTTGACCATGAATTCAACACCATTCCTCTTCGAGTTGTCATTCCCAGAATAGTAGGCTATATGGTCGTCTGATTCAAAATGGCCAATACCAGCCCATTTCAGCTCACTAATGCCTAGGATATCAATGTTTATGCATTCCATTTCATTTTTGATGATTTCCAGTTTTCCTCGATTCATATTTCATACGTTCCAAGTTCCAATTATTACTGGATTTTTGCAGCTGTTTCTTCTCATTTTGAGTTGTGCCACATCAGCAAATAAAGGTCTCGAAAGCTTTACTCCATCCATGTCATTAAGGTGGACTCTACTTTGTAGAGGAACTCTTCCCCAGTCATCTTTTGAGTGCCTTCCTACCTGGGGAGCTCATCTTCCAGCACTATATCAGACAATGTTCCGCTGCTATTCGAAAGGTTTTCACTGGCTAATGTTTTTCAGAAATAGAATGCAGGGTCCTTCTTCCTAGTCTGTCTTAGTTTGGAAGCTCAGCCGAAACCTGTCCTCCATGGGTGACACTGCTGGTATCTGAACACCAATGGCATAGCTTCCAGCATCACAGCAACACGCAAGCCCCCACAGTACGACAAACTGACAGACGTGGGGGTGCAAAGACCTTGAGTACAAAAGCCAAAAGGAAAGAACATACTCACCATTTCTCAAGCTGAAAGAACGGAAGAGAAAATTCAAGTCTTAAGTTGCAATATGTATACTGAGCAAATATTTGAGAAGCTGGATTATATGAAGAAGGAGGGGACATCAGGATTGGAGGAAAAAAATATTAACAACATGTGTTATGTAGATGACACAACCTTGTTTGTTGAACGTGAATAGGACTTGAAGCACTTATTAAGATCAGAGACCACATCCTTTAGTATGGATTACACCTCAATAAAAACAAAAATATCCTCACAACTGTACGAATAAGCAACATCATGATGAATCGAGAAAAGTCTGAAGTTGTCAAGCATTTCATTTTACTTGGATTCACAATCAACAGCCATGGAAGCAGCAGTCAAGAAATCAAAAGACACATTGCATTAGACAAATCTACTGAAAAAAACCTCTCTTAAGTGGTGAAAATAAAAATTTTTACCTTGAGGACTAAGGTGCATGTGACACAAGCCATGGTGTTTCCAATCACCTCATATGCATGTGAAAGCTGGACGATGAATAAGGAAGACAGAAGAAGAATCGATGCCTTTGCATTTGGCTGTTGTAGAAGATAATCGACTATACCATGATGTCAAAAGAATGAACAAATCTGTCTTGGAAGAAGTACAACCAGAATACTCCTTAGAAACAAGGATGGCAAGTCTACATCTCACATACTTTGGACATATTTTCAGGAGGAATCAGTCCCTGGAGAAGGCCATCATGCTTGGTTATAGAGGAAGACCCTCAATGAAATGGATTGACTCAGTAGCTGCAACAATGGGCAAAAGCATAGCAACAATTGTGAGGATGGCACAGAATTGAGAAGTGTTTTGTTCTATCTATGAGTCAGTATTGACTAAATTTGCCTAGCAACAAGTTGCAATTTTGAAAGATTCTATGGGGAAAATATTAAATGACACAATGCATCAAAAGAAGATGGAAGGAGTACAGAGAGTCATTGTACCAAAAAGAATCTGTTGACGCTCAGCCCTTTCAGGAAGGACTATGTAATCAAGCACCGAAGGTGCTGAAGGAAGAAGTCCAAGCTTCACTGAAGGTATTGGTAAACAAAGAAAGAAAGAAAAAAACAAGGCTCCAGGAATAGACAGAATATCAAGTGGGATGTTCCAAGAAATGGACCCAGAGCTGGAAGCACTCACTCATTTATGCCAAGAATTTGGAAGATAGTAATCTGGCCAACCAACAGGAAGAAATTGATATTTGTGCCCAATCCAGAGCAAGGTGATCCAACAGAATGCAGAAATTATCAAATAATACCATTACTATCACACACAAGTAAAATTTTGCTGAAGATCTTTTGAAACCAAATGCAGTAATACATCAACAAGGAACTGCCAGAAATTCAAGCTGCAGACAGAAGAGGACATGGAATGAGGGATATCATTGCTGATGTCAGATGGATCCTGGCTGAAAGCAGAGAATACCTAAAACATATCTACCTCGGTTTTACTGACTGTGCAAAGGCATTCAACTGTATGGATCATAACAAATTATGAATAACATTACGAAGAATGGATATTCCACAACACTTAACTGTTTTGAGGAGGAAACTACATAGACCAACATACAGTCATTTCAATAGAATAAGGGGATACTGCATAGTTTTAAATCAGGAAGGTGCCTTAGGGTTGTATCCTTTCACCATACTTATTAAATCCACATGCTGAATAAAAAATCCATGAAGCTGGACTCTATGAAGAAGAAAAGGGCATCAGGATTCGATGAAGACTCATTAACTACTAGCGATATGCAGATGACACAACTATGCTAGCTGAAAGTGAAGAGCACCTGAAACACTCATAATATCAAAGACTACAGCCTTCAATATGGATTACACCTCAATTTAAAGAAAACAAAACCCTCACAAGCAGACCAGTAAGCAATGTCATGATAAAACAAGAAAAGATTGAATTTGTCAAGGATTTCATTTTACTTGGATCCACAGTCAATACCCATGGAAGCAGCTGTCAAGAAATCAAAAGAACTGTTGCACTGGGCAAATCTGTTGCAAAAGACCTCTTTAAAGTGTAAACAAGCAAATACGTCACTTTCAGGTCTAAAGTGCTCATGACCCAAGCCATGGTTTTTTCAGTCCCTCATGTACATGCGAAAGCTGGACAAAGAATAAAGAAGACTGAACTGTTGCATTTGAATTGCAGTGTTGGCAAAAAATATTGAATATACTGTGGACCCCTAGAAAAAGGAATAAATCTGCTTGGGAGAAGTAAAACACAGCCAGAATGCTCCTTAGAGGCAAGGATGGTGAGACTTCACCTCATGTACTTAGGATATGTTATGGAGGGACCAGTCCTTGAAGAAGGAAATCATATTTGGTAAAGTAGTTGTCATTGTTGTTAGGTGCCATCTAGTCAGTTCCAACTCATAGTGACCCTATATAAAACAGAACAAAACACTGCCTGGACCTGTGCCATCCTTACAATTTGTGTTATGCTTAAGCCCATTACTGGAGCCACTGTGTCAGTCTATCTTGTTGGGGGCCTTCCTTTCATAACAATTGTGGATAACGTTGTGAAGTACGGGGATTTTAGAACATTTAATTTTGCTAACGTGGAATCTGTACATAGACCATAAATCAGTTCCTCAGGCAGAACAAGGGAATAGTGTGTGCTTTAAAATCAGGAAAGGTATGCATCAGGGTTGTATCCTTTCACCGTACATACTCAATTTATATGCTGATCAAATAATGTGAGAAGCTGGACTATCTGAAGAAAAGTGTGCCATCAGGATTGCAAGAAGACTCATTAATAATTTGAGAGAGGCAGATGATACCGCCTTGCTTACTGAAGGCAAAGTGGATTTGAAGCACTTACTGGTAAAGATCAAAGACTACAGCCTTCAGTATGAATTACACTCCAACATAGTGAAAAGAAAAATCCTTACAATCGGGCCAACAAGCAACATCATGATAAACAGAGAAAAGGTGGAAGTTGTCAAGGATTTCATTTTACCTGGATACACCATCAGTGCCAGCAGTCAGTAAATAAAATGATGTATTGAACTGGGCAAATCTTCTGCATAAAGACCTCTTTAAAGTGTTGAATAGCAAAGGTGTTACTTTTTCGACTAAGGTGCACCTGACCCAAGCCACGGTATTTTCCATCACCTCACAGGCATTCAAAAGCTGGACAATGAATAAGGAAGTCTGAAGAAGAACTGATGCCCTTGAGTTATGGTGTTGGAGAAGGATACTGAATATACTATGAACTGCCAGAAGAATGAACAAATCTGTCTTGGGAGAAGTGCAGAGTGTTCCTTGGAAGCAAGGATGGAAAAATTTCATCTCATACACTTTGGACATGTTATCGGGGGGAAGAACATCATGCTTGGTAGAGGGCCAGCAAGAAAGAAGAAGACCCTCGACCAGATGGATTAGCACAGTGTCTGCAAACAATGGATTCAAACATAGCAGCCATCTAAGGTACAGCCGCAGAGCCCACCCACCGAAGTGCTTTAGGAATAGAGACATACCTACCTCACTGGCACTTGGGGGAAGCCTGTCAGCATCCTGCCCCCCCTGGAGTATGAACCCCTGCTGCTACTAGAATCTGGTGTACAAAACTATCACCAGTTCTTCTCTAGGTGGAAATGTAACAGTCTGCTCCACACACTTGATGCCCCAAAATCAGATTCTACTGAAGAATAGTGAATGGACTCTTAGGTTCACATATCTGGTAACAGCCCAAACCAGCTAGTAATAGGACATAAGTGAGTCAAGGGCTACAACATTCAAGACAGCGCAATCTAGTAGCCCATCTACGTACATTGAAAGAAAACAAAACAAGATAAGACTCAGTGACCAAATATAGATTAAATCACTACAACATCTTAGTGATGGCTCAGAGACAGCAGGTGATATCAAAACACATATAGAAGCAGACCATGATTGCTTCTACAACTCCCCAAACTAAAGAATCAAAATCTTTTCCAAATGAAGATACAATCCTGGAATTGCCAGATACAGAATAAAAAACAAACTAATTTACAGAATTCTTCAAGACATCAGGGATGACCTCAGAAATGAAATAAGGCAATTTACAGAAAAAGCCAAGGAACACACTGATAAAGCAGTTCAAGGTCTCAAAAAGATTATTCAAGAACATAGTGGAAAAGTTAATAAGCTGCAAGAATCCATAGAGATACAGCATTCAGAAATCCAAAAGATTAACAATAATATTACAGAATTAGACAACGCAATACGAAGTCAGAGGAGCAGACTCGAGCAATTAGAATGCAGAGTGGGAGCTCTGAAGGACCAGGGAATTGACACCAATATAGCTGGAAAAAATCAGATAAAAAGAATTAAAAAAAATGAAGAAATCAATACTATCTCTCTAACTCTATCAAGAAGAATAACTTGCATGTGATTGGAGTCCCAGAACGGGGAGGGATATCAGAAAACACAGAGAGAATAGTTGAAGATCTGTTGGCAGAAATCTTCCCTGACATCATGAAAGACGAAAGGATATCTATCCAAGATGCTCATCGAACCCCATTTAAGACTGATCCAAAAAGAAAATCACCAAGACGTATTATCATCAAACTTGCCAAAACGAAAAATAAAGAGAAAATATTAAAAGCAGCCAGGGATAAAATAAAGGTCTCCTACAAGGGAGAATCAATAAGAATAAGTTCAGACTACTCAGCAGAAACCATGCAGGCAAGAAGGCAATGGGATGACATATACAGAGCACTGAAGGGGAAAAACTGTCAGCCAAGGATCATATATCCAGCAAAACTCTCTCTGAAATATGAAGGTGAAATTAAGACATTTACAGATAAACACAAGCTTAGAGAATTTGTAAAAACCAAACCAAAGCTACAAGAAATACTAAAGGGGGAAATTGTTTGATAAGAAAAACAATAATATCAGACACCAGCACAACACAAGGTCACAGAACAGAGCATCCTGATATCAACCCAAATAGGGAAATCACAAAAACAAATTAAGATTAATTTTAAAAAGAAAAAAACACTCAAAACAAGGAATCATTGAAGTCAATCTGTAAAAGATCATAATAATCTAAAAGAGGGACTAAATACAGGTGGCATAGAACTGCCATATGGTGAGGGATACAAGGCGATACAGGACAATACAAGTTAGGTTTTTACTTAGAAAAATAGGGGTAAATAGTAAGGTAACCACAAAGAGGTATAACAACTCCACAACTCAAAATAAAAACCAAGAAAAACATAACGACTCAGCAAACATAAAGTCAGATACTATGAAAAAGAGGAACACACAATTTACAAAGAAAAATGTCTCAGCACAAAAAAGTAAGTGGAAAAATGAAATTGTGAACAACACACATAAAAAGGCATCAAAATGACAGCACTAAACACATGCTTATCTATAATTACGCTGAATGTAAATGGACTAAAGGCATCAATAAAGAGACAGAGAGTCACGGACTGGATAAAGAAACACGATCCGTCTATATGCTGCCTACAAGAGACACACTTTAGACTTAGAGACACAAACAAACTAAAACTCAAAGGATGGAAAAAAATATATGAAGCAAACAATAAGCAAAAAAGAGCAGGAGTAGCGATATTAATTTCTGACAAAATAGACTTTAACGTTAAATCCACCACAAAGGATAAAGAAGGACACTACATAATGATAAAAGGAAAAATTGCCCAGGAAGATATAACCATATTAAATATTTATACACCCAATGACAGGGCTGCAAGATACATTAAACAAACTTTTTCAGAACTGAAAAGTGAGATAGACACCTCCACAATTATACCAGGAGACTTTGACACACCACTTTTGGAGAAGGACAGGACATCCAGTTAGAAGCTCAATAGAGACACGGAAGACCTAATTACAACAATCAACCAACTTGACCTCATTGACTTATACAGAACACTCCACCCAACTGCTGCAAAGTATACTTTTTTTTCTAGTGCACATGGAACATTCTCTAGAATAGACCACATATTAGGTTTTAAAACAAACATTTGCAGAATCCAAAACATTCAAATATTACAAAGCATCTTCTCAGACCACAAGGCCATAAAAGTGGAAATCAATAACGCAAAAATTATGGAAAAGAAATCAAATACTTGGAAACTGAACAATAACCTGCTCAAAAAAGACTGGGTTATAGAAGACATTAAGGAGGGAATAAAGAAATTCATAGAATGCAACGAGAATGAAAATACTTCCTATCAAAACCTCTGGGACACAGCAAAACCAGTGCTCAGAGGTCAATTTGTAATGATAAATGCACACATACTAAAAGAAGAAAGAGCCAAAATCAGAGAACTGTCCCTACAATTTGAACAAATAGAAAGTGAGCAACAAAAGAATCCATCGGGCACCAGAAGAAAACAAATAATAAAAATTAGAGCTGAACTAAATGAATTAGAGAACAGAAAAACAATTGAAAGAATTAACAAAGCCAAAACTGGTTCTTTGAAAAAATTAACAAAATTGATAAATCATTGGCCAGACTGACTAAAGAAATACAGGAAAGGAAACAAATAACCCAAATAAGAAACGAGATGGGTCACATCACAACAGACCCAACTGAAATTAAAAGAATCATGTCAGATTATTGCGAAAAAGTACACTAAACAAGTTTGCAAACCCAGAAGAAATGGATGAATTCTTAGAAAAAACTACCTACCTAAACTAACACAATCAGAAGAACAACTAAATAGACCCATACCAAAAATGAGATTGAAACAGTAATCAAAAAACTCCCAACAAAAAAAAAACCCTGGCCCGGATGGCTTCACTGCAGAGTTCTACCAAACTTTCAGAGAAGAGTTAACACCACTACTACTAAAGGTATTTCAAAGCATAGAAAATGATGGACTATTGCCTAGCTCATTCTATGAAGCCACTATATCCCTGATTCCAAAGCCAGGTAAAGACATCACAAAAAAAGAAAATTACAGACCTATATCCCTCATGAACATAGATGCAAAAATCCTCAACAAAATTCTAGCCAATAGAATTCAACAACATATCAAAAAAATAATCCACCACGACCAAGTGGGATTTATACCAGGTATGCAAGGCTGGTTTAATATTCGAAAAGCCATTAATGTAATCCACCACACAAATAAAACAAAAGACAAAAACCACATGGTCTTATCAATTGATGCAGAAAAAGCATTTGACAAAGTCCAACACCCTTTTATGATAAAAACTCTCAGCAAAATAGGAATTGAAGGAAAATTCCTCAACATAATAAAGGGCATCTTTTTATACAAAGCCAACAGCCAACATCACTCTGAATGGAGAGAGCCTGAAAGCATTTCCCTTGAGAACGGGAACCAGACAAGGATGCCCTTTATCACCACTCTTATTCAACATCGTGCTGGAAGTCCTAGCCAGGGCAATTAGGCTAGACAAAGAAATAAAGGGTATCCGGATTGGCAAGGAGGAAGTAAAGTTATCACTATTTGCAGATGACATGATTTTATACACAGAAAACCCTAAGGAATCCTCCAGAAAACTACTGAAACTCGTAGAAGAGTTTGGGAGAGTCTCAGGTTATAAGATAAACATACAAAAATCACTTGGATTCCTCTACATCAACAAAAAGAACATCGAAGAGGAAATCACCAAATCAATACCATTCACAGTAGCCCCGAAGAAGATAAAATACTTAGGAATAAACCTTACCAAAGATGTAAAAGACCTATATAAAGAAAACTACAAGTACTACTACAAGAAACTGAAATGGACCTAGTTAAGTGGAAAAACATACCTTGCTCATGGATAGTTAACATAGTAAAAATGTCTATTTTACCAAAACCCATCTATACATACAATGCACTTCCAATCCAAATTCCAATGACATTTTTTAATGTGATGGAGAAACAAATCACCAACTTCATATGGAAGGGAAAGAAGCCTCAGATAAGCAAAGCATTACTGAAAAAGAAGAAGAAAGTGGGAGGCCTCATTCTACCTGATTTTAGAACCTATTATACAGCCACAGTAGTCAAAACAGCCTGGTATTGGTACAACAACAGGCACATAAACCAATGAAACAGAACTGAGAACCCAGATATAAATCCATCCACATATGAGCAGCTGATATTTGACAAAGGGCCAGTGTCAGTTAATTGGGGAAAAGATAGTCTTTTTAACAAATGGTGCTGGCATAACTGGATATCCATTTGCAAAAAAATGAAACAGGACCCATACCTCACACCATGCACAAAAACTAACTCCAAGTGGATCAAAGACCTAAACTAAAGACTAAAACAATAAAGATCATGGAAGAAAAAATAGGGACAACTTTAGGAGCCCTAATACAAGGCATAAACAGAATACAAAACATTACCAAAAATGACGAAGAGAAACCAGATAACTGGGAGCTCCTAAAAATCAAACACCTATGCTCATCTGAAGAGTTCACCAAAAGATTAAAAAGACCACCTACAGACTGGGAAAGAATTTTCAGCTACGACATCTCCGACCAGCGCCTGATCTCTAAAATCTGTATGATTCTGTTAAAACTCAACCACAAAAACACAAACAACCCAATCAAGAAGTGGGCAAAGGATATGAACACACACTTCACTAAAGAAGATATGCAGGCAGCTAACCGATACATGAGAAAATGCTCTCGCTCATTAGCCATTAGAGAAATGCAAATTCAAACTATGATGCGATTCTATCTCACTCCAACAAGGCTGGCATTAATCCAAAAAACACAAAATAATAAATGTTGGAGAGGCTGCAGAGAGATTGGAACTCTTATACACTGCTGGTGGGAATGTAAAATGGTACAACCACTTTGGAAATCTATCTAACGTTTTCTTAAACAGTTAGAAATAGAACTACCATACAACCCAGAAATCCCGCTCCTCGAAATATACCCTAGAGAACTAAGAGCCTTCACACAAACAGATATATGCACACCCATGTTTATTGCAGCTCTGTTTACAATAGCAAAAAGCTGGAAGCAACCAAGGTGTCCCATTAACGGATGAATGGTTAAATAAATTGTGGTATATTCACACAATGGAATACTACACATTAATAAAGAACCATGACGAATCTGTGAAACATTTCATAACGTGGGGGAACCTGGAAGGCATTATGCTGAGCGAAATTAGTCAGAGGCAAAAGGACAAATATTGTATAAGACCACTATTATAAGATCTTGAGAAATAGTATAAACTGAGAAGAACACATACTCTTGTGGTTACAAGGTGAGGAGGGAGGGAGGGTGGGAGAGGGTTATTTACTGATTAGTTAGCAGATAAGAACTACTTTAGGTGAAGGGAAGGACAATACTCAATACACGGAAGGTCAGCTCAACTGGACTGGACCCAAAACAAAGAAGTTTCTGAGATAAACTGATTGCTTCAAACATCAGTGGAGCATGGCGGGGGTCTGGGGACTATGGCTTAAGGGGACTTCTAAGACAATTGGCAAAATAATTCTATTATGAAAACATTCAGCATCCCACTTTGAAATGTGGCGTCTGGGGTCTTAAGTGCTAACAAGTGGCCATCTAAGATGCATCAATTGGTCTCAACCCATCAGAATCAAACGAGAATGAAGAACACCAAGGTCACAAGATAACCATGAGCCCAAGAGACAGAAAGGGCCACATGAACCAGAGACTTACATCATCCTGAGACCAGATGAACTAGATGGTGCCCAGCCACAACCGATGACTGCCCTGACAGGGAGTACAACAGAGAACCCCTGAGGGAGCAGGAGATCAGTGGGATGCAGACCCCAAATTCTCATAAAAAGACCAGACTTAATGGTCTGATTAAGACTAGAGGAATCCCAGCTGTCATGGTCCCCAAACCTTCTGTTGGCCCAGAATAGGAACCATTCCCGAAGACAACTTATCAGACATGGAAGGGACTGGACAATGGGTTGGAGAGAGATGGTGGCTAAGAGTGAGCTACTTGTATCAGATGGACACTTGAGACTGTGTTGGCATCTCCTGTCTGCAGGGGAGATAGGAGGGTAGAGAGGGTTAGAAACTGGCAAAATTGTCAGAAAGGAGAGACTGGGAGGGCTGACTCATTAGGTGGAGAGTAAGTGGGAGTATGGAATAAGGTGTATATAAGCTTATATGTGACAGACTGACTTGATTTGTAAACGTTCACGTAAAGCTCAATAAAAATTATTAAAAAAACATAGCAGCCATTTTGAGGATGGCGCAGGGACAGGCAGTGTCTCATTCTGCTGTACACAGAGTCACTATGAGTCAGAATGGACTAAACAGCACCAAACAACAACAACAAAGATGGTAGTGTGGATACATATCCTGTTATGTAATCTTCAAAGAGTATTACAATCAGATAGCTAGAAAACTTATCTAAGGGAAAATAAGACGCCAAAGTTCATACCAGCAGGAGCCTGCATTAATATCATAGCAAGAAACAGGTCATGGTTATTGCAGCCAGGAAATTAGCATCTATATCCAACTGAAGAAGAACTCAAGATATGTATACTTGGAAACTAAATCCACATCCCAATAGGAACCCTGGTGGCACAGTGTTTAAGAGTTACAGCTGCCAACCAAAAGGTCAGCAGTTCAAATCCACCAAACGCTCCTTTGAAAACCATGTGGCAGTTCTACTCCTTCCTATAGAGTTGCTGTGCATCAGAAACCACTTGATGGCAATAGTAATGGGCAGCAGTAAATACGGCATATTTATTACAGTCAAGAGGTTAGCATGCATACCCAAAGAAAAACACGATGGGTTAAAACAAGCTCTAAGACTAAATATTTACCTAGAATATAGTAATAATATTGAAGTCAAGGTCATTACAGCCATAAAGTTAGCACTTATAGCCAAAGAAATAAGAGGTCAGAATTAATAAAACCTGGAATTCATCCAAATCCTAACATAAAGTGAGGGGCACAATGTTACAACCTCCATATACAAGGAGAAAGGAGGTTAGGGTTCAAAGAATCATGAGCCCAAAATCATATTTTAATAAGAGATACATTATGCTTCTTAAAGCCAGGAAGCTACATTCACATACTACTTAAGAGAAGATCAGGGTTCATAAAGCCCTGGTCTGACTCAAATTGTGCTAAGAATTGTGTTATGTTTCCTACAAGCAGGTAAGTAGCAACCACGTTCATGGACAAAAACAGATTAGGGTTCATAAAGCTAACAGCCTACATCCATATTTTAGTGAAAATGGCCCATGGTTCTCATGGCCAGGGAGCTAGAATCCATATCCTATGAAACGTAAAGACAGAGTTTAAAGAATGCAAATCCGAGTAAAAACCTGAAACTGGATCTGAGTATTAAACAGGCCGTGGTTGTTAGAGTCAAGAAACTCCTATGTTGGGAGACTGAAGGTCAGGGTTCATTGAGCCGGAAAAATGCATCCATAAAACATAGCCAAGGGAAAAGGGGGCCACAGTAAGTACAGCCAGATAGGTAGTATTCATATTCATGATTAAAGATGGTCAGAGTCCATATGAAAGGAAATTTGCCTTAATAACCTACTTAAAAAAAGATACATGGCTTGTGAGGCCTGGAAATTAGCATCTATACCCAGAGAAACATGAAGGCAGGATTCATAAAGAAGAGCTTTAACGTATGTACTAGTGAGAAAAGGGTCATTTAAACAAAGCTAGAAAGGGAATATCCATAACCTTAAAACAATATCTACGTCTTTACTAAGATATTGACATAATAGTAAAGATTATGCCATGGTTGTTACAAAAAGGAAGTTAGCAACCATATCCAAAGCAAAAAGAATAACAAAAAAGATCAGGTTTCACAGAGCCAGGAGCTTGACCCATATTCTGGTAATGAAATAGTCAAAGGCAGCACGGTTAGAAAGCTAGCATCCTATTCAAGCAGACAAGAGGCCAGGGTTCACAGAGCTTGTTCCATGCACATATTTTTTTAATAAGGAATATGACGTGAGTGTTACAGCCAGAATCTGCTAATAGAGAAGTTCATGATTCACAGAGCCAAGAGACTAAATCAACACCCTATGAAGTAATGGGGCATGGTTGTTACAGAACCATGCCCCATACTGGCATCTATATTAAAGAGAGGGAAGGGAAGGGTTCTTTTATCAAAGTTGATGTCAATATCCTGTTGAGAATTATGCCTTGGATTTCAGCCAGGAATCCAGCACCAGTATGTAAAAACAAACAGTTGTATGTAAGGGATAAGGAAATCATGCTACATCTTAGTAAGAATTAGGAACGGTGCTTTCAGCCAGGACGTCAACATTTATATTCAATGGAGAGGAAGTCATTGTACGTGGAGCAAGTACTGACCATTGTACATGGAGCAAGTACTGACCAGTACATCTGGCTCATAGCAACCCCAGATATTGCAGAGTAGTAATGTACTCCACAGGTTTTTTTGTTTTCTAAGTTTATGCCCTTTGGGAAGTAGATAGCCAGAACTTTCACTTGAGGGGCCTCTATGTGGACTCAAACTGTCAATCGTTCTGTTAGCAGTCATATGTTTAATGGTTTGGGCCACCCAGAAGATAGTGTCATAATTTAAGGAGTGAGCATGTTAAAATTAACAGATCTAATGGCTGGTGGAGCCACTGTGGAAAAGGGTCTGAGCATTTCCCAAAGCAACGATTGTTCTACCACCACACCAGCAGACAAGTGCAGCTCAGGGCTTTTACTGAGAGCTGGAGCTCTCTTTTTGCACAAGTCCACCTACAAAAGTGTAATAGGAGCCTAATTTGTAAGAGCCAGAAGTTGCATACTAAGCTTACCCTGCTTGAACCACACCAGAGGCCGTTTGTTAGTGCAAAAAGGTGGTGGACGGCAGGAGTTCTACACTGGACACCCCGGGGGGATCTCCAGAGAAGCAGAATGACTGCCCAGAAGGTGGTGCCCAGGAAGGGTAAAACGTCCACCTACGTTACATACCGTAGGGTTCCTTTGCATCGATTCTCCAAAGGGCAATGCTGGATAAATGCAGAGGAGCTGTGTGGTGGCCAGGCCTCAGCTCAGGAGCACTGGGTGTGCAGATGGAAGTGTGAAGGGTGGACTGCTTGGGGATACCATCATGGCCAGTACCTTGTGGGTATGGATTCCCACACCCCGGTTGTAACACTGTGTTAGAAGGGGTCTCCAGACTTTACCCTGGGACAAAGACAGTGATCAGGTCATGGGATGTGTTCTTGTCATTTCTCAGGAGGGCTGGGGTACTCACAATGGGATTGGGAAGAGAGAGACAAAACGAAAACAAAGACGAAAGCACCGTGGAACTAAGATGAGTATGTTTTCCTGAGTATTCTCGCCTACACTGCCTGGAAATCCTGGGTGTGGATCCACCACCGACTGGGCCACGGCCCTGGAAGTGGCCTGGTTCTTCCAGTGGACAGACTTTGTCCCAGTGCCTGGAGCACAGGTGGTGGCTGAGGCGGAAACAGCCTACAACCATCCAGACCAACAGCATCAGTGTCAGCACCGCTGCCCTCCACCAAGGGGAGCCAAGCCAGGCACAGGGGCAGGGCCATGGGTTCAGAGGTCACACCGTGGGCCTAAGGATTGGCAGAACGCTTTCAGGGCCCCGGACGCTGCCCCCTTTCTCCTCCCCGTCCAGGCCCAGGCCAGTCCAGCGGCATTAAACAGCCCCCGTCTGCCCGCCCGGCCGCCCCACAACCGCCAGCCAGCCAGCCTGCCTGCCTTCTCTCCGTCTCTGGCAGCAGCCCCTCAGCCCTCGGTCCAGAGCTCTTTCGGGACCCGCCCTGAGGGAAGGCAGGAGCTAGGCCACCTTCACCCAGCCACCATGGTCCACCTGAGGGCGTCCGAAGTCCGGCAGCTGCGGCACAACAAGTTCGTGGTCGTCATGGGGGACTCGGTGCAGAGGGCCGTGTACAAGGACCTGGTGCTCCTGCTGCAGAAGGACTGCCTGCTCTCAAGCAGTCCCCTGAAGGCCAAGGGCGAGATGAGCTTCGAGCAGGACAGGCTGCTGCACGGCGGCGGGTGGGGCCGTATGCACAACGGGACCCACTACCGCGAAGTCCGCGAGTTCTGCTCCACACACCACCTTGTGCGCTTCTACTTCCTCACGCGCGCCTACTCCCGGTACGTGGAGAAAGTCCTGCTGGAGCTGCTGAGGGGCGAGCACGGCCCAGACGTGGTCATCATGAACTCCTGCCTCTGGGACCTGTCCAGGTATGGCCAGGATTCCATGTGGAGCTACAGGAGGAACCTGGAGACCCTGTTCTGGTGCCTTCGCTAGGTCCTGCCCGAGTCCTCTCTCGTGGTGTGGAACACTGCCATGCCAGTGGCTGAGACGGTCTCGGGGGGTTTCCTCCCGCCTGAGGGCATGCCCCCGACCTCGTGCCTGCGGGATGATGTGGTGGAGGCCAACTTCTACAGCGCCGCTGAGGCCAGCAGGCTCCGCTTCAACGTGCTGGACTTGAATTTCCACTTCCGGCACTCCGGCAGCACGGGCAGGCAGATGGCGTGCACTGGAACCAACACGCTCATCGAAGGCTCTCGCAGCTGCTGCTGGCCCACCTGGGCGACATCTCGGGCGTGGACCTGCCCTGCGACAACCCGGTGGGCAGGTGGATCTGGGAAGGCCCTGGGAGCCGTCTCAGAGGGCCCGCGGACGACAGACGGCTCCAGCACCACTGAGGTGAATCCAGTGAGGTAGGCCCCGCCTCGACGCCCGCCTAGACCCGCGTGCCCTATCGCTTAGTCGCGGAGACCCCCTATTTCCCTGCCCCAGGTTCCCAGGTGCTTCCGGCGGCACCGCCATGGCTCCAGTTTGCCCTGGAACCAATCCCTGCAGCGCCAGCCATGCTCTGGCGACCCCTCTGCACTGCACACTAGGTATGGCGAGGAAGCAAACCTGACAGCTGGCCGGCTGCCCCGCAACGCCGGAATACATACGGCCTCTGATTAGCACCAGCGCCGCGTGGTTCACCGGGCTTCTCCGCCTTACCCTCCAGGTACCCCCCGCAGAGCCACAGAGGTGCAGGGGGACGGACCGCAGCCACCAGTATGACCAGTGCCAAGACTTCGGTAACCACCCCCCCAGGTAGGTCGTCCTCTCCCCTTTGAACCCTTGCCTGGGGGATGGCCTAGGCATGCAGGTCTGGAACACCTCCAGCCACCCCTCCACCCCTCTCAGCAAGGACAAGCCTTACTCGCTGCGAGTTGGGGAAAGGAACAGATATCAGACGTGCACACTCACGGTTGTCTCCTCCTTGCCTTGATGCACAAACTAACTGCGAATTAAAAAAGTGCGTTCAGAAACACAGTGTCTGTCTCTGCGAAGGCCTTGTGGGGCTGTGCCCTGGCAGTGTGTCCATAATGGATCAGTGTAGCCTGTCACTCCCATTATGTTCTGGGTGCCTTTCGGGGCAAGGAGCAGGGCGCCCAGACGCCTCCTCGGGGGCTTCTGCTGCTTTCAGGGCCAAAGAGGCAATCAGGCGAAATCCATTCCTTCCAATTACCTGTAGTTTCTGTAGAAGAGTTATTTGTTCAGAAAAGCCCCGAGGTTGAGCTGCGCTTCACCACTTAGCAAGATCCAATGCTCAATTCAGCGACCTGAAATTAAGTGCCTCTCAGGCCTCTCAGGGCTGGTGTAAAAACAAGCCTCCCAGACCTTTTTCTATACTATTAAAGTGAATTAATTTATTTGCACACACTTGGGAGACTCTGAGAGCTTTTCCAGAGGTCGGGGGTTTCCTTGGCAGAGGAACCAGCTTCTCTTTCCTCATATGAGGAACAATGCGCCTTAAAGACAAACGGGAGGAGATGGGAATCAGAGTGATCTCAAGCATGCTAAGAATGAATGAGCAAATCCAGGGCTGGTTACGGAAAAGGAGAAATGACACATTTTGGGCTTGAAATGATTTAAAGTATTGTTAAAGGAGGTGTCAAAAGTTTGGTGTAAGAACCCCTACAGTACGTCAAACTGACAGACATGTGGGGGAAGCCAAGCATGCGCATATGCTTATATACAGAGCCCTGGTGGGGCCCTGGGTAAGCATTGCGCTGCTAACGAAAAGGTGGGCGGTTCACATCCACCAGCCCCTCCTTGGAAAACCTATGGGGCGCTTCTACTCCGTCCTATAGGGCTGCTGTGAGTTCAACCTAACTCAATGGCACCTAACAACAATGACAGACATAAACATACATACATAGATATATATATATATATATATACACACACATATACAAAAAAGGAAAAAAAACCCACTGCTGTTGAGTCAATTCTAATTCATAGTGACTTGAGAGGATTTCCAAGGATGTAAATCTTTACAGAAGCAGACTGCTGCACCTTTCTCCCAAGGAGCTGCTGGTGCTTTCAAACTGCCGACCTTTCATTTAGCAGTTGAGTGCTTTAACCACAGTGCCACCAGGGCTTCTTATACATATACATATACACACACACATATATATATACACACGTACATAAAATATACATGCATACAAATGTATATCCTGTCGTGTCACGCAGGAACTCCACCTATGTCACCTAAAAAAACAGAAACAGTTGCCAGTTGACACTGACTCGTGGCAAACCCAGGGTAGAACTGCCCCACGGTGTTTTCTTGGCTGTAACCTTCTTGGAAGCAGAGTGCCGGGCCTTTCTTCCACAGCAGTGCTGCGTGGGCTTGAACCACAAACCTTTAGGTTGTGCCAGAAGGAAACTTTGAAACTTTAATCCAAACTTGCATAAAAAAAAATTCATGTAATTCTATTGTTATTGGAAAAAAAAATTCTTTAGAAACAAAGAATTGCATTGATAAAAGCATCTTGAGAATGTAGGGTCTATTCTGATCATTGTTCTTCTGAGCAAGGTGGGAAGAGAAGGTGAGAGAATGTTCTGTCTACAACCACAGGAATACAGTGAACAAGCAGCCCTCTCGGGTGGCCAGGGAGCCGGGGGCCACGATTGTATTTAAGTCTGTATGAGAACTGTCTCTTTTTTCCTTTTACAGACATTTACTTTCCTCTTTTCTCAAAAAGTCTCCTAGATATGCCATTCCTAATGGCAACATTTTTATTTCACCTCTCAGGAACACAGCCTCTAACCGTGAAGCCCATCATAATGAAAAATCTCGCAAAACACGTCTGCAGCAGGTGATATGCTTTTCTTCATTTTGGCTGTAGAATTTTTCTACAGAAAATTGAATTTGCTCACTTAGAATTAAAATGACCCTGCAGATCATGTTTAATTTTTCCAGCATGAATAAACCCAGCCTCTGTCTCTTTCCTCTGTCTCTCTCTCTCCCTATCTATATGCACACACACACACACACACACTCCAGACTTACATATAAGTTTCCTCATTGGTCAGACATTTTCAAAGTCTTTGAATCTTGCTTTCCCTGTGTAGATGGCTCTAGCAGATTCTAAAGCAACCAGGCCTTCCTGCATTGCTAGCGGGAGTGTAAAATGCTACAGCCACTGTGCAGAACAGTTTTGGCCGTGCCTCAAAAAGTTAAACATATGATGACCCCAAGATCCAGCAAACCCAGTCCTAGGCATGCACCCAGAAAAAGCCAAAACAAGAATGCAAACAGAACCCTGTAAACCAATGTTCACTACAGAGCTTTTCATAACAGCCGAAAGACAGAACTGCCTAAGTGTTCATCAACAGATGAATGGATAATCAAAATGTAGTCTCCCCTGCCCTTGCTGGCCCTCTACTTCACCAAACATGATGTCCTTCTCCAACAATTGACCCCTCCTGATGACGTGTCCAAGGCAAGCAAATTGGACAATGTTCTGTGTTGATCTATATGGTTTTTCACTGGTTCATTTTTGGAAGTAGATGGCCAGGCCTTTCTTCCTAGTCTGTCTTAGTCTGGAAGCTCTACCAAAATCTATCCACCATGGGTGGCCCTGCTGTTATTTGAAATACTAGTGGCATAGCTTCCAGCGTTTCAGTAACACCCAAGCCACTACAGTAGGACAGACTGATAGATGGGTAGTAGACTATTCTGTACACACATCCTTCCTCAGACTATACTACCTATTCACGACCTTCAAGCGTTTCCTTTGTTAGTCTCTCTGAGTGGTTTTGTTCTTCCCCTTGGCATGTTCTTGAGAACCTTCTGCTCTCTCGTCTAGACCCATTACATGCTCCCCCTTCCAGGACACCTTTCTGACCGTCCCCAGGAGATTTAGCAGCATTGTAGATGGCACGCTTGTATTCCAGGTGGCATGCACTGTACATTTGGAAAGCCTAGCTCCCCTGCTAGACTTTTACCCCTTCCTGTTTATTTCTGTACAGTCTTCTAGTGCATCCCAGAATATGGTAGGCTCTGAGTCAAGGTTTGTAGAATGAAGAATTATTAATACAAATTAAATAGCAGACTGATGATAAATCATGCTGTTGAATGTCAGTAGTGAAAAGCTTACATAATTATTATGCTTGGTAACCTTGGTGGCGTAGTGGTTAAGAGCTGCAGCTGCTAACCAAAATGTTGGCAGTTTGAATCCTTAGGGTCGCTATGAGTGGAATTGACTGGACTGCAACAGGTTTGGTTTCTTTTTGGTTAGCAGTGAAGGACCTCTGGAGGCATAACAGTTAAGCACTCGGCTGCTAACAAAAAGGTTGGCAGTTCAAACTCACCATGTGGCTACAAGGGAGAAAGGCCTAGCTATCTGCTCCTGTGAAGACAATTGTTATTCAGTGCCGTCGAAGCACTTCGGACTCATAGCGACCCTATGTGCAACAGAAAGAAACACTGCCAGTCCTGCGCCATCCTCACAAACGTTGTTATGCTTGAGTCCATTGTTGTAGCCACTGTGTTAATCCATCTTGTTGAGGACTTTCCTCTCTTTCACTGACCCTCTACCTTACAAAACACGTCCTTCTCCAGGCACTGGCCCCTCCTGATAATATCTCCAAAGGAAAGATGACAACCTAGGAAACCCAATAGGGCAGTTGTATTCTCTCACATGGGGTTCCTGTGAGTTGGAATCAACTCCAAAACACCCAATAACAACAGCTTAGCAGTGAACCAAAAGTTGAGCACTTTTCTTTGGGGCTAAAAGATCCTGTTGAGAACAAAAGCAGAAAAAGACAATGAAATTTGAATATTGATGGGGCATTAACTGGCTGAGCCTAAGCAGGCAGAAGAGGACTGGCTGAGAGAAGCACAAGGCAACCCCAGGGGGGAGTAAAAATCAACCCTCCAGTCTGTAGAGGTAGAGCTAATTTTCTGTAAGTGATACTGTGAGTTGCAATATCAACGGTAAGCACAAAGAGCTTCCACTAGAGTCTTGGACCTTTGAGGATGGGGGAGATTTATGACGTGCTCTAAGGTGAAGGCTCTGTGGGTAAATTAGGTCTGGAAATTGTCCTCGGATGTCACCCTGGCTGGTTTTGAGTTGGGTCTTTGACAAAAGTAGTACTTTATCCAGAAGAGTTGCTTACAAGGGCAATAAAAACCATTTGAAATAACTCCAGGTCAGTTCTCTAAATTGGCCTTTCGTAACCTTCCTACCAGCTTAAAGTTCCAGGAGGAAATGTTGACATTTCCAGCATTGAACTAAGAGAATCTCAGCTCCCTCAATAGTTTACCAATTAATTTGTTACTTCAAGGGCTTCATAGGAGTCTCTGAGTGGTGCAAATGTTTACATTCTTGACTAGTGGCCGAAAGGTTGGTGGTTCAAATCAACCCAGAGGTGCCTTGGAAGAAAGACCTGGCAATCTGCCTCTAAAAGTTCACAGCCATTGAAAACCCTTTGGAGGCCAGTTCTTCACCATGATTCGGAATGATCTGAGGGCAACTAACAACAAGAAGGGCTTCATAAACTGTGCAAGCTGGGTATTATCATTATTGTTGTCATAACAAATTACCACCCACTTAATGGCTCCAAGTGGAGTCCCTGAGTGGAGCAAATGGTTAAGCATTCAGCTGGTAACACAAAGGTGGGAAATTCAAGCCTACTCAGAGGTGCCGTGAAATAATGGCTTGGTGATCCACTTCTGAAAAACCAGCCACTGAAAACTCTATGGAGCACAGTTCTACTCTGACACACATGGGGAGCCATGAGTCAGAATCCACTGGAAAGCAAAAAGTTTTGATATTTTTTTTGATTCCTAATATCTATGGAGTCCCTGGATGGTTTAAACAGCTAAGGAAGTTGGATGCTAAACCAAAGGCTGGAGATTTGAGTCCACCCAGAGGAACCTAGAAAAAAGGACTGGTAATCTACTTCTGAAAAATCAGCCACTGAAAACCCTACAGAGCCCAGTTCTACTCTGACACACATGGGGTCACCATGAGTCAGGCTCGACTCCAGGGCAACTGGTTTGGTTTTTGTTTTTAGAGGTTACCTTAGTTATCTAGTGCTGCTATGAGAGAAATGCTACAAGAAGATGGTTTTAACAAAGAGAAGTTTATTCTCTCACAGTCTAGTAAGGGATAAGTTCAAATTCAGGACATTAGCTCCAGGGGAAGGTTTTCTCTCTCTGTAGGCTCTGGAGGAAGGTACTTCTCATCAATCTTCTCCTGGTCTTGGAGCTTCTTATCACAGTAACCCTGGGTCCAGAGGATGCACTCTACTACCAGCTTTGCTTTCTTGGTGGTATGACTCTCTGCTCAATTCTCTCTTTTATATCTCAAAGGAGATCGACTCAAGACACAACCTCATCTTATAGATTGAGTCCAGCCTCACTATAGTAACTGCCTCTAATCCTGCCTCATTAATATCATAGAGGTAGGATTTACAACACATTGGAGAATCACATCAGATGACAAAATGATGGACAATCGCATAATACAGGGAACCATGGTGTAGCCACGTTGACACATATTTTGGGGGAGCATCACAATCAACATCCATGGAAGCAGCAGTCCAGAAATCAAACGATCAAATGATGCATTGCATTGGGCAAATCTGCTGCAAAAGATCTCTTTAAAGTGCTAAAAAGCAAAGACATCAATCTGAGGGCTAAGGTGTACCTGACCCAAGCCATGGTATTTCAATATATTATCTTACATAACCATCATAAGTACATACTCCATTGTTTGCATTTTGTTGGTAATGTTTTCACATTCTTTTTTGGAATCCCTTTTTTTTGTGTCTGGTCTTCAGCAATGCTTTCTAAGGCATCTAGAATCTTAGCGGAGGATTTCAGACTTGCACTTGTTGCTACAATATGTGCATTCCAACAAGTATTAGAAAGACGTTTTAATACTCAGCCATTGTCTAAATATGTTTTAAAAACTGTCCATTGGTAAGTAGAGGAGGCAAAAAATATGTAGAGTAACTGAACAGTAGAAAAAACTCAACTATATCTGGACAACAATCTACTGAGCTATGTCCTACAAGATTAAGTGAATGAATAGAATGTGGCTAGAAAATGGCATATTCATTACGTTCTAAAACCTTCTGTTGCATGTCTTTATAATACCCTGACATACTGGCAGAATTGTCATAGGACTGGCCTCTGCACTTAGAAAAACTGATTTTGTAAACTTTGCATACATAGTGAAGTACTTGATTTGCCACTCCTTCACTGGTATGAATTTTTAAGCTAGTAATTGTAACAAATCACTCAATAGGTTTTTCCATCTCTTGTAGATATGTATCTTAAAACAATACTTAGCTGCTCTATATGAGAAAGATCATGAGTGGAATCTACTGATAAACTGAAGGATTGAGCTATACTTATTTTGCTGAAAATAGTTGATCAAACTTTACCACTTTTTACATTTATTAATTTCTCACACATTTTTGTAGACATACGATGGGTTGCTTTCCTGTGTTATTATATTTTGAGATCTGACCTACTAAAAGTGCATCAAACTGAACAACAAGTTCAAGTAAACCCCCAAAATTTCCATTTTGTTGTAACCCAAACACTTCATTTCTTCTTCAAAACGGTAGTCCGAATTCAGCGATTGTTAGAATGACAACAATAATGCATTGCAAAATGAGTTTCCAGTATTGACAATCTTCGTTAATTTATGTTTCTAGTCCATGAGTTAAGCCAAAGCCATGTCTTCAGTTTAAATACGACAACATACAACTTCTGTGCATTGAACTGTTTTCATGTTTATCGATCATATTTGAGTTGTGCCAGTTGCTAAATCCACTCTTAGCAAATCAGGAATTAAATGATTTAGGACTGAATAGTTTGCAAACAAAACAATATGCAGAACCCACTGATGGAGAAGACGGTAGCCACTCCCTCTCATAATTTCCACTACTAGCTTTGCACCCTAGAAATATCTTCTGGCTACAGATATTTGTTTACCACCCAGAAAATTTTGGCATGAATTTTCAAATGGACCACTGTGATGCTGACAATCACTTGGCCTTCTTTCAATCTGATAATTTACATCATTACAAGAAAAGTTATTCCCCAAAGTAGGATCTGTGTTTCTGTTATTTTCGTGGTCTGCAGATGCAACAATTTCAGATGCTAAGATCGTTTCACTTTCTACACCGTTATTAATTTTTTACTACCTCAAGGAATGCATGCAGAATTTGGAACAAATTCTGTTACAGTTGTATTGCTATTTGTAATTTCAGAACCATTGGTGCAAGTACAATGATCTGCACCCACTAAACTCAAGTGTTCAAGGAAAGAACTCTCTTCTCCTTCATTATGTTTTAAAAAGGGAGTTAATTCTGGAATTGTCTTTAGGGATTCACAAATTATTTTCTTTTCATCTTCTCAGGTTTTCATTTTTTGCACTCTAGTTAGATGTTGCCATTTCATTTTACATGGTATATCCATATTATGGCATTTAAAAAAAATTTCTGTTCTGCCACTATTGTTGTTAGGTGCTTTCGAGTAGGTTCTGACTCACAGGAACCCTAAGTACAACAGAACGAAACACTGCCCAGTCCTGTGCCATCCTCACAATAATTGTATACTTGAGCCCATTGTTACAGCCACTGTGTCAGTCCACGCTGTTGAGGGCCTTCCACTTTTTTGCTGACCCTCTACTTTACCAAGCAAGATATGCTTCTCCAGGGACTGATCCCTCCTGATAACATGTCCATAGCCAATACATTTAAATAATGGAAAATAAAGAAAATTTATGAAACCAGTAAAATTTATAAAATAAAATTTACATTCGAATTTGAAAGTTAACACAAAAATTTATGTTTGAAAATGAGTAAGTAAAAAAAGGAATTTTATTTGGACCATGTAATTTCTTCTTCAGTTGTGAGGTAATTAAAAGGAATAGTGTTTACAATGTAGTGAGAAATAATTTTATTAGTTTATCCTATGATGTTTGTCGCCAGGCCCTTCATAGAACACCACGGGTTTCATTTTGAAATACTTAAAAATTTGTGCACTCTCTTCCTGGTCTTTGATGCCATGTCTTCAAAGTTAATTGGACTATTGCCAATATCCGTCAGCAGTGAGAGCAATCTCAAAGACCTTGACACAAATTCAAGGGTATACTCAATCTTACGACACATTTTGGCTCGCTTTGCACAGGACCAGACGAGCCACGTCGTGAGTCACGGTGAATGTGAGGCTATTTATACCTGACTGATCTGAAATGAAAAGGAAAATATAATTACTATCGTATGCAAGATTTATAAAATGTGTATTTTTTTCTTTGCAAAATTCTTCAACACCCATAATGGATATAGCAATAGCAGCATCTCTCAACTGGAAAGTTTGTTTTGCAAAGTCATAACGATATCAGTTTCTTAAAATAAAGACAGAATATGGGTTTTTGTGTGAGAAACTGATTTGATTTGTAAACTTTCACTCAAAGCACATAAAAATTATTAAAAAAAAAAAAGGTAGAAATAGAACTACCATACGATCCAGCAATCCCACTCCTTGGAATATATCCTAGAGAAATAAGGGCCTTTAAATGAACAGATATATGCAAACCCATGATTATTGCAGCACTGTTTACAATAGCAAAAACATGGAAGCAACTGAGTTGCCCATCAACAGGTGAATGGATAAATAAATTATGGAACATTCACACAATGGAATACTATGGATTGATAAAGAACAGCAAGGAATCTGTGAAACATTTCATCACATGGAGGAAACCGGAAGGCATTATGCTGAGTGAAATTAGTCAGTTGCAAAAGGACAAATATTGTATAAGACCACTATTATAAAAACTTGAGAAACTGTTTGAGCCGAGAAGAAAACATTCTTTTGTTGTTACGAGAAGGGGGAGGGAAAGAGGGTGGGAGAGGGGCATTCACTAACTAGATAGTAGATAGGAACTACTTTAGGTGAAGGGAAAGACAGCACACAATACAGGCGAGGGCAGCACAACTGGACGAAACCAAAAGCAAAGAAGTCTCCTGAATAAACTGAATGCGTCGAAGGCCAGTGTAGCAGGGGCAGGAATCTGGGTACCATGGTTTCAGGGGACATCTAAGTCAATGGGCATAATAAAACCTATTAAGAAAACATTTTGCATCCCACTTTGAAGGGTGGCATCTGGGGTCTTAAACGCTAGTGAGCAGCCATCTAAGATGCATCAATTGGTCTCAACCCACCTGGATCAAAGGGGAATGAAGAACACCAAGGACACAAAGTAATTACAAGCCCAAGAGACAGAAAGGGTCACATGAACCAGAGACTACATCATCCTGAGACCAGAACTAGATGGTGCCTGGCTACAACCGATGACTGCACTGACAGGGAACACAACAGGGAACCCCTGAGGGAGCAGGAAAGCAGTGGGATGCAGACCCCAAATTCTTATAAGACCAGACTTAATGATATGGTTGAGACTAGAAGATCCCCGGTGGTCATGGCCCCCAGGCCTTCTGTTGGCCCAGGACAGGCACCATTCCTGAAGCCAACTCTTCAGACATGAATTGTACTGGACAACGGGTTGGAGAGGGATGCTGGTGATGAGTGAGCTTCTTGGATCAGGTGGATACTTGAGACTATGTTAGCATCTCCTACCTGGAAGGGAGATGAGAGGGTGGAGGGGGTTAGAAGCTAGTGAAATGGACATGCAACGAGACAGTGGAGGGAGAGAGTGGGCTATCTCATTAGGGAGAGTAATATGAAGTGTGTAGCAAGGTGTATATGGGTTTTTGTGTGAGAGACTGACTTGATTTGTAAACTTTCCCTTAAAGCACAATAGAAATTATAAAAAAAGGAAAGTCCAGGGGAGCATCTACCATGGCCTCCACCAGATTGAGTCCAGTAAAGCTAGATGGACCCGGCCACCACCACTGACTGCTCTGACGGGGATCACAGTACAGGGGTCCAGGCAGAAATGAAGAAAAATGTAGAACAAAATTCTAATTTGAAAAAAAATCACCAGACTTGCTGGCCTGACAGACTGGAGAAACCCTGAGAGTATGGCTCTCAGACACCCTTTTGGCTCAATAATGAAGTCACTCCTAAGGCTCACCCTTCAGCCAAACATTACACAGAGCCATAAAACAAAATGAGACTGAAGAGGAGCACCAGCCCTGGGGCAGGAAATGGAAGTCAGGAGGGGACAGGAAAGCTGGTAATAGGGAACCCAAGGTTGAGAAGGGAGAGTGTTGACAAGTCATGGGCGTGTTAACCAATGTCATAAAAGAATATGTGCGCTAAATGTTTAAGGAGAAGCTAGTTTGTTCTGTGAGCCTTCATCTGAAGTTTGATAAAAAGAAAATCGCAGCCTTGGAAACACTATGGGGCAGTTCTACCCTGTCCTACACGGTAGCTATGAGTCAGAAAGGACTAGATGGCTGTGGGTTTGGTTTTTTTGTTTGTTTGTTTCTGGCATCTTTCTGGGAAAAAATGTGGGCAGGTAGTGGGGGCAGCCAATGGGAGAGTGAAGCAAGAAAAACAAGGAAGCAAACGCTTCCCATTACAAAAAAGAAAAAGGTTTTGGCCCTTCAATAATCCCGTTGTTCCATTATAACACTAGGTAACGGTTCAGATTTTAATTATGTGCTTGCTTTCCCAAAGGGGACGTAGTTGTTATCTATAATTACACAAGGCTTATCTTTTATCAGAGGAGGCTGAGTGGTACAAATGATTTGCCATCAGCTGCTAACTTAAAGGAAACTTGGTGGCTCAGTGGGTAAGTGCTACAGCTTCTAACCAAAAGGTTGGTAATTCGAATCCACCAGGCACTCCTTGGAAACTCTATGGGGCAGTTCTACTCTGTCCTATAGGGTTACGATGAGTCAGAATCGACTCAATGGCAACAGGTTTGATTTTTTATTTTTTGGCTAACTTAAAGAGTGGCTATTTGAACTCACCCACAGGTTCTGTGGAAGAAAGGCCTGTGATCTACTTTGGTAAATATTACAGCCAAGAGAAGGCTGTGGAGTAGTTCTACTCTGTAATATATAGGGTCTCCATGAGTCGGGGGATGACTCGACGGCAGCCCACAATGACATCTACATATCTTTTATCTTCGTTCCTTGAATGCTCCTGTTGTTGCTAGCTGCCGTGGAGTTGGCCCCCGACTCACAGGGATCCCAAACACGGCAAAACAAAGCGCTGGCTGGTCCTGTACCAGCCCCATGATGGGTTGCAAATGGAGCTATTGTGATCCACAGGGTTTTCACTGGCTGATTTTTGCATGCAGATTGCCAGGCCTTTCTTCCTAGTCCATCTGGTCTGGAAGCTCCTCAGAAAACTATTCAGCATGACAGCAACACTCAAGCCTCCACTGACAGTCAGGTGGTGTCAGCCTTCCTTGGACACGCAAAGCAAAAGTCAGAACTTGATTTTTGTTAAGTTCTTGTTTTCGATGACAAGGGCAATCAGTGGGGGTCTTTCACAAATAAATGGATGTGACTGTGATACGGCTCCGAGTATCATGCGGCTAAAAACCCTGGTGGCATGGTGGTTAAGTGCTACGGCTGCTAACCAAAGGGTCCACAGTTCTAGCCTCCTGGATTATGACAGCATAAATTTCTCTTCATTAGAGACATTCACTTGTGGTATTTCTGTTGTAGCAGCACTAGATAACTGAGATAGCTGCTAACCAGAAGATTGGTGGTTCAAGTCTACCCAAAGGCACCTAGGAAGAAAGTCTAGTCAATCTACGTCTGAAAGATCAGCTATTGAAAACCATATGGAATGTGGTTCTACTCTGAAACACATGGGGTCACAATGAGTTGGAAATGACTTCGCAGCAACTAGCCCACACACACATACACACACATACACACACACACCTGTGGGCATCAATTCCAACTTGTAGACCCTATAGGACAGAGTAGAACTGTGTCATAGGGTTTCCAAGTAGCTGCTGATGGATTTGAAGGACCGACCTTTTGGTTAGCAGCCGAGTTCTTAACCACTGGGCCAGTACTTCACAAATTTAGTCTTCTCTGTGTATGCTATGCCTCCCGTTCAGACATAGCATAGTATTCAGACTGAGCACTCTCTGTCCCAGCTTCTAGTCTTGGCTTACTTGTTCTTCTTCTGACGGCATTTCATTCATTGTTCACTGACTTCATGAAACAATGTTTTTCACTGGCCAAATCTTATCATAGCTCTAATGGGCCAGGATACAGGCTTCTCCTGATTCACACAGCTGCAGGGCCTGGCAAACCCAAGGTCGAAAGGCCAGAGAGCAGGGCTCTGGATCACAGGCTGCAGAGGGTGAGGAATGCCAAGATCAGCTGGCAAGACAGCAGGTAAGTTGCTAGCTCAAGTCACAAGAGCCAGAGATCAGACCAACAGGAGGCAGCTGAGGGATTCAGAGTGAGCGAAAACTTTGAGCCTTGCCAGGAAGTCTACCTAGACTGGATGCAGGCCACATTCCCAAGGAAACTCCCTTTCCACTAATCAGCTGCTCACCGCAGATCCCACCATGGAGGTGATCATGTTATATCGAATCTCATCATGGAGGTGATCACATCATCGTACGACTGCCCAACTACGTCATAACTGCCAAACCACTGAAAGTCATGGCCCAGCTAAGCTGACACACAACTTTAACCATCACACTAATAGAGTTGGTAATTACCATCTCTAAAACACTTTTCTGTACTACTTACCCTCATACAGCATCCTTGAATACGCGAACCACCGATAGTTCAATTAAAAATTAATCTACTAAATGACAGAAATTCTTAGATTATCTTTGATATCAAAGCTCATCATGGAGGTGATGACATCATCACTGTTGTTGTTCTGTTATTAGGTGTGGTCGAGTCAGTTCCAACTCACAGCAGCCCTATGCACAACAGAACCAAACACACTGCCTGGTCCTGCACCATCATTACAATTGTTATTATACTTGAGCCCATTGTTGCAGCCACTGTGTCAATCTACCTCATTGAGGGTCTTCCTCTTTTTTACTGACCCTGTACTTTGCCAAGCGTGATGTCCTTCTTCAGGGATTGATCCCTCCTGATAACAAGTCCAAAGTATGTAAGACGCAGTCTCGCCATCCTTGCTTCTAAGGCGCATTCTGGTTGTACTTCTTACAAGACAGATTTGTTTGTTCTATTGGCAGTCCATGGTATATCCAATATTCTTCTCCAACACCACAGTTCATAGGCTTCAATTCTTCTTTGGTCTTCCTTATTGATTGTCCGGCTTTCACATGCATATGAAATGATCGAAAATACCATGGCTTAGGTCAAACCCACCTTAGTCTTCAAGGTGACATCTTTGCTTTTCAACACTTTAAAGAGGTCTTTTGCTGCAGATTTCCCCAATGCAATGTGTCTTTTGATTTCCTGAGTGTTGTTTCCATGGGTGCTGATTGTGGATCCAAGTAAAATGAAATCCTTGACAACTTCAATCTTTTCTCCGTTTATCATGATGTTGCTTCCTGGTCCACTTGTGAGGATTTTTGTTTTCTTTATGTTGAGGTGCAATGCATACTGAAGGCTGTGGTCTTTGATCTTCATTAGTAAGTGCTTCAAGTCCTCTTCACTTTTAGCAAGGAAGGTTGTATCATCTGCGTATCACAGGTTATAAATGAGTCTTCCTCCAAACCTGATGCCCCGATCTTCTTCATATAGTCCAGCTTCTCGTATTATTTTCTCAGCATACAGATTAAATAGGTATGGTGAAAGAATACAACCCTGGCACACACCTTTCCTGACTTTAAAATACTCAGTATCCCCTTGTTCTGTCCGAACAACTGCCTCTTCATCTATGTACAGGTTCCTCATGAGCACAATTAACTGTTCTGGAATTTCAATTCTTCGCAATGTTATCCATAATTTGTTCTGATTCTCACAGTCGGATGCCTTTGAATAGTCAATGAAACACAGGAAAACATCCTTCTGGTATTCTCTTCTTTCACCCACGACCCATCTGACAACAGCAGTGATATCCCTGGTTCCACATCCTCTTCTGAATCTGGCCTGAAATTTGGGTAGTAACCTGTCGATATACTGCTGCAGCCACTTTTGGATGATCTTCAGCAAAATTTGTTTGCATGTGATATTAATGATATTGTTCCATAATTTCCACATTTGGTTGGATCATTTTTCTTGGGAATAGGCATAAATATGGATCTCTTCCAGTCAGTTGGCCAGGAAGCTGTCTTCCATATTTCTTGGCATAGACAAGTGAGCACTTCCAGTGCTGCATCTGTTTGTTGAAACGTCTCAATTGATATTCCATCAATTCCTAGTGCCTTCTTTTTTGCCAATGCCTTCAGAGCACTTGGACTTCTTCCTTCAGTACCATTGGTTCCTGATCATATGCTACCTTTTGAAATCATTGAACATCGACTAATTCTTTTTGGTATAATGACTCTATGTATTTCATCCATGTTCTTTTGATGCTTCCTGCGTCATTTAACATTTTCCCCATAGAACCCTTCACTATTGCAACTCGAGGTTTGAATTTTTTCTTCAGTTCTTTCAGCTTGAGAAACGCCAAGTGTGTTCTTCCCTTTTGGTTTTCCATCTCCAGCTCTCCGCACATGTCATTACAATATTTTACTTTGTCTTTTCAAGAGACCCTTTGAAATCGTCTGTTCAGTTCTTTTACTTAATCAATTCTTCCTTTTGCTTTAGCCGATGTTGGAGAGCAAGTTTCATAGTCTCCTCTGACATCCGTCTTGGTCTTTTCTTTCTTTCCTGTCTTTTCAATGACCTCTTGCTTTCTTCATGTCTGATGTCTTTGATGTCATTCCAAACTCATCTGGTCTTCAGTCACTAGTGTTCAGTGAGTCAAATCTATTCTTCAGATAAACTCTAAATTCAGGTGGGATGTGTTCAAGGTCATATTTTGACTCTCGTGTACTTGCTCTGATTTTCTTCAGTTTCAGCTTGAACTTGCACATGAGCAATTGATGGTCTGTTCCATAGTTGGCCCCTGGCCTTGTTCTGACTGACGATATTGAGCTTTTTCATCGCCTCTTTCCACAGATGTAGTCAATTTTATTTGTGTGCATTCCATCTGGCAAGGCCCATGTGTATAAAGAAGGTATTTGCAATCAAGACGTAATTGGTCTTGCAAATTCTAACCCCTATGCTTATAAATGAAATCCCATCTAAGGATAGAGTTTTCTTTGTTATGTGAATAAGGTCATATCAGTGTAGGGTGTGTCTTAAACGAATCACTTCTGAGACATAAAAAGAGCAGATGTGGTACACAAACAAGCAAGCACAGATGAGGAAAGACAGATGTCACGTGGAGATCCCCAAGGAACCAGGTATAGAAGCTGAAAGAGACAAGGACCTTCCCCAGCACCAGCAGAGAGACAGCCTTCTCCTAGAGGCAGTGCCCTGAATTCAGGCTTCTAGCCTCCCCAACTGTGAGAACACAAATTTCTGTTTGTTAAAGCCTCCCACTTGTGGTATTTTTGTTACAACAGCACACGGAGACTAAGACAAGGGTGAACAGGGAAATAATCCAGCTGCTACAACAATGCGGGGCGAAGCTGTCGTAGACATAAGGGCAGGGAGCATCTGTGGAAGCTTGCAAAGGACGCGCACGCTGGACACAGGCAAGGGAGAAACATCCACACAAGCTCAGGGTGAATGTCAGTTATATGAAGGAAAAAGGGGAGAAGGAGAGCTGTCTCAGGGAGAAGGTGAGAATGTTTGTGTGCTGGGGAACCTCACATGCAAACCCTGAGAAGCAGGATCTTAGGGTACAAGGGGAAGCCCTGGTGGCACAGTGGTTAAGCTGCCAACCAAAAGGTCAGTGGTTCAAATCCACCAGCCACTCCTTGGAAACCCCATGGGGAAGTTCTACTCTGTCCTACAGGGTCACTGTGAGTCAGAATCGACTCAGAATGGGTTTTTTTTATGACTGAAAACATGATGTTGAGGGAAGTGAGATGAGCCCCAATGAGGACAAGCTCATTACAGCCAGACAAGGGGTAGTGGATGGGGAACACCAACAGATGTGTCTAAGGGTGTAAACTTTGACTCCTGGAAAAGCAGCTAGAAATACAGCTGTCCAGAAGTAGTCACTGCATGCTCTCTGGGCGAGAGGTGGGGGTGTCTCAGAGTCCCTGAGTTCCTACTGAGATTGTGATGTCGCTAACTGAGCTGAGTAAGCTGTCTTGATGCTCTCCGTGTATCTAGCTGAACATTAGGTGAAAGCTTCATTAGGTGGCGATAATATGATTTTGTTGTTAGTTGCTGCTGAGCTGCCTCCGACTCATGGTGACCCCACATATGACAGAATGAAATGCTGCCCATTCCTGTGCCACCTTCATCATCACTGGTATGTTGGAGTCCAACGTGAAGGCTACTGTGTTACCCCATCTCATGGAGGGGCTCCCTCTTTTTGGCTGACCCTGTACTTTACGAACCAGGATGTTCTTTTCCAGCGACTGGACTTTCCTGATGACGTGTCCAAAGTAAGTGAGCCAAAGTCTCTCCATCTCACTTCCAAGGAGCAGGCTGGTTGGATTTCTTTCTAAGACTGATTTGTTCGTTCATATGGCAGTCCATGGTATGTTCAATATTCTTCATCAACATGACACACAAATGCACCGATTCTTCTTCTGACTTTTTTTTCATTGCCCAGTGTTCGCACACATATGAGGCCATTGAAAAGACCATGGCTTGGGTCAGGCACACCTTAGTCATCAAAGTGACATCTTTGCTTTCTTAAAACTTTAAGACTAGGCAAAACAAATCAGCAGCCCTTACCAGACCCAAGCTTTAGGCCACACTGAACCTCATTTCTGCAATAAGGAGGCCAGGAGACAAACCAAGAAACCTGTCGCTGTCAAGATGATTCCCATAACAACCCTGTAGGACAGAGTAGAACTGCCCCATAGAGGTTCCAAGACTGTAATAGTTACAGAAGTGGACTGCCACATCTTTCTCCTGCTCAGTGGCTGGTGGTTTCAAACAGCCGAACTTTTAGTTAGCAGCCAAGCATTTAACCACTGTGCCACCAGAGCTCCCTCCAAGTGAAGGGCAGCAAGTTATAATTGTTAACAATGAGAAGGCAGTTACCATGTGCCAGGACTGGTTTGTGTTAGTCAGGCTAGGACAGAGATGGTGCAGTAACAAACAAACCATCACAACTCAGAAGGGTAGCATGTTGTTATGGATAGAATATGTGTCAACTTGTCTAGGCCGTGATTCCCCAGTATTGTGTGGTTGTCTACCATTTTCTCATCTAATGTGATTTTCCTATGTGTTGTAAATACAACCTCCATGATGTTAATGAGGTGGGGTAGGTGGCAATTATGTTAATGAGGCGGGACTCAATTGCAAGGTTGGATTGTGTCTTGAGATAATCTCTTTTGAGATATAAAAGAGAGAAGTTAGCAGAGAGACATGTAGACCGCATACCACCAAGAAACAAGAGCATGGAGAATAGCACGTCCTTTGGGCCCAGCGTCCCAGTGCTGAGAAGCTCCTAGAGCTGAGGAAGATTGATGACAAAGACCTTTCCCCAGAGCTAACAGAGAGAGAAAGCCTTCCCTTGAAGCTGGTGCCCTGAATTTGGACTTGTAGCCTCTTAGACTGTTAGAAAATAAACTTCTGTTCATTGAAGCCACCTGCTTTTTACAGCGGCACTAAGTGACTAAGACACATGGTAAGTCTGTTCACTTGAACCATCCTCATACTGCAGCCTACAACACGGCGGAGCTCCATTTACTAGTAAATCTTTCCATCTAAGTTGCGATAGCCACCCAAGATAAATTGCATTTCAAGATCTGCATCTTTGGCTTGCATTTAACGCACAATACATGTTGTTATCACTGGGTACCATGGAGTCAATTCCGACTCATAGTGGCCCCGTGTGACAAAATAAGAATTACCCCACAGTGTTTTCCAGGCTATAATCTTCTACAGAAACAGATCGACAAGTCTTTTCTCCAGCAGAGCTGCTGGGGAAGGTCACACTGCTAACCTTTCAGTTAGCAGTCGAGTGCTTAACCGTTGCACCACCAGGTTCCTGCAGAGTGCATAGTACGTCGTTAAAATAAAACATTTTACTCCGAGGGCATTGTCTGAACCTGCGCTGCTGAAGTGAGTCCTAGATAACTACATAATGGACAAACCCAAACATTCAAAAGGAAAGACACTCCCTGATCACACAGTTTTGCCGCCATATGTTTACTTCAGCTATTAGTGCAATTCCTTTGTCTTGGAAATTAATTTATTTGCATTTATTTTTAAATGAGTGTTTCATCCTTCTCTGCAGCTAAGACTATCTAGATGTTCCAAGTAGCAGGCCAGCCCTGGTGTAACAGCTTTATTTATTCAGGGAGGCTGGTCAACCTGTCCAGTTGTACACGCAAAATACAGGGTATCAGCCTGGAGGAGGCTCAAGAACTAATTTAACCTCAAACTTAATTCTTTTAATAATGTATCAGTCACAGACCCTTAAAGCACCCTCATCAAATGAAAATATACAGCTTTGGCTCAGATTTAATTAATTTACACAGCATTCATTTTACCTTAATGGACGCCCATGGAGGCGGAGTGAGTACTGATGAATATACATAAATTGCACTCCAATTTTCTCTATCACTAAAAAATAAAGCCGTAGGAATGAAAAAAGAAATCACACACTCATTAAATATATGTGGTGTTTTCTTCCTACAATGCAGCAGGGCTTGGGAAGGGGACTGTGGGAAGCAAGAAAAAGGGAGAAGAAAAGAATGTAATATTGCTAAACACCTACGTTTTGGAAATTGGAGTTTGGAAAGAAAGGTGTTGTCTACACAGCTCTGTCTGTTTTTGAATACTTTGTTATGGATTGGATTATGTCCCCCCCCAAAAATATGAAAGCTTGGCTCCTGGACATGTGGATATGATTCTGTTTGGAAATAGCTTATTCCTTTCTTATGTTAATGAGGTCATCCAAGAAGATTGGCCAACTAGCTTGCTAAATTTAGACGCATCATCAAGAGAGATCAATGGCTGAAGGACAGCATTGTGTTTGGTGAAGTAGAGGGCCAGCAAGGGTAAGGGAGACCCTTGGTGAGATGGATTGTCACAACAGAACAAGGATGGACTTGCAAATGCCAGTGATCATGAGGATGACTCAGGACCAGGCAGCATGTTGTTCTGCTGTACATAAGATCTCACTGAGTTGGAGTCAACTCAAGGGCTGCTATCTTTATCTCCTACCTACCTAAATATCCATCCATCCGTCCATCTGTCCATCCGCCCATCCGTCCATCTGTCCATCCACTATCCACCTATCATCCATCCATCATCCATCCATCTATCCTTTCATCTGCCTGTCCATCCATCTATCCATCCATATATCTGTCTAAAATCTGTCTGATCTGTAGTGTTTCCAATGGTTGTGACCTTTCAGAAGCAGATCACCAGGCTTGTCATCTGATGCACCTTGGGTGAGTTTAAATCGCCAGCCTTCCAGCTAGTAGTGGGGTTTAACGATTTGTGCCACCAAGGGACTCCTAATAAGAATACTGGACACGTTCAATCTTAAATATTCGTCTTAAAAGAAATCCTGTAAAACCTTGACCTTTAGCTCCCAGGGGTTAATTTCAAGTGTTTCAAAAATTTATACAAGAAATATCCCCAAGAATAAACAACGAGGCTGTGATTTTGCTAAGTTCTGTATATGCATCCAGGAATAAAGGACCACGGTCCCCCACCACTTCAGTTTGAATGACATCTTCCTCACAAATTCTAATAACCCTTATTTCTAACAGAATTAGCTTTGTAAACCAATTTGTCACCCTGGGCACAAAATATCACCCCTCATTTATAAAAGGATTCTTCCTTGAGGGGACAGTGGTGGTTCGGTGGTAGAATTCCCACCTTCCATGCAGGAGACCTGGGTTTGATTCCCAGACAGTGAACCTCAGGGTAGCCATCACAGGATTTCAAATACCAGTAGGGTCACTTGTGATGGACAGGTTTCAGTGAAGCTTTCAGACTAAGACAGAGTAGGAAGAAAGGCCTGGTGATCTACTGAAAATCAGCCAATGAAAATCCCGTGGATCACAATGATCTGATCCCATTGTACATACAGTGGCCGTGAGTCAAGGGCCAACTCAAAGGCAGATAATAACAACAATATTTGAGGAGTCCCAGCTACATTTATGGAGCTTTGGTGGCACACTTATTAAGAGCTACGGCTGCTAACCAAAAGATTGGCAGTTCGAATCCACCAGCTGCTCCTTGGAAACCCTATGGGGCAGTTCTACTTTGTTCTACAAGGTCGCTATGAGTCGGAATCCACTCAACGGCACCTCACAACAAAAAGAAGCTGCTTTTAAAAGATCCTTGTCTTATCTTGAGTCCTTTTCAGATTCATTTCCAACTTTCCGTCCTTTCTCATTTTAGATCTGCTAGAAAATGTGCCTACCTCAGCATTTTCAGATCACTTCTGCACAGTTGTTTTCACTAAGCAGTGTTCTTTGTATGTATTTTTTATACGTTTTTCATAAATATTTAGGCTCCATGTTAGCTCTAAGCATTCTTGACATATCACCACCAAATTTGAAGCCGTCAGATATTCAGTAAATGTTGATGGACATTATATACTTTGGGTGCAGTCTTGATGTTCAGTTTGGGAGAAAGTAAACATCACCTCCCAAATGCATTCTTTTTCTCCAATTTAAGGTCTTAGCAACTGACATGATTAGTGTAGAATAAGTAATTAAGATTGATTGAGTTAGTTAATAGTCATGAAAGCACCAATGTTTTCTGTTAGAAAATTAAGCAATTTAGTTTGCTTTTGATCATCACTGATGACTATAGAAGTGCATATCTCCAAGGGGAAGCGTTCTAAATATTCATCAATGTGCTGAATCATTTAAGCTGGAATTTGGTTTACTGATAAGTGATGCTTAAATAATACAGAAATAAACATGTAGCATTATTAGGAAAATTGAAAGAATGTTTCTGTTGGAGTTATTTCATCAAAAGAAAATGTTTTAACTAAAGAAAATGACCAGTCACTGTCTAAATTCCTGAGGCATGTCTAAAAATCCTGCGACAATGAAAACACCGAGTGGTTATTAGGTTTGAGCTGCAGTGGAGTCTGGCATAGAGTCAGGGAAAGAAAACAATACAATTTAAACACTATCGCAAAGCCCTTGCTTGGAATCTATCCTAAGGAAATCATCAGATTTAGAGAAAGATTTATATATGAGCATCTTCATTATAGTTTTATTTATAATAGTGATACTCTGAAACAAGTCCAAGTACCCAACAGCATAAAACAAGTTGAATAAGTTCTAGAGTCATATCCAGCCACTGAAATTCATGCCTATGGTTCACCACTTTGCCACGTACAAGAGGGAGGCCTTGGCCCTAGGCTGGCTCTGTTAGAGCTCCACGACCTCAGGTATTTTCCCCGACCTTTGACCCGTGCCCTCGTGAGTGTGTGATCTCTACTTATAGTTCTCCTCTGACCACTGTGAATCCGCCACCTGAGGATACGTGAGCGTGGAAATCAACATCTATCACTGGTTGCAATGTCACAGGTCACTAGGTGTCTAGGCTCAGGCTGACCTTGGCTGTCTTCTGCCCAGGCCAGGAGCCTAATCCTTCAAAGGCAATGAGGACACTTGGTCACTGGCCGACATCCTTTCTTTCATCCACACAGTGGTCTCGATGAGGGTAAAGAGGCCAGGTAGGTCAGGTGAAGGCTGAGTGTGGGGCTTAAGGTTTTTTTCCTAATCAGCATGGAGACAGCCACCGGAAGGGTGGGCGTAACTTCTGACGGGACGGGTTACAAACACTGAGCCAATAGGAGAGGTCCAGCCTAACCCGCCAGTTCCGCAGAGCCCTCCATTTTACCCATGGATACACAACGGCCCCTTCTGTCTTTGGCCACAAAATCGAGGGCACCCAGGGAATATCTTCACAGTAGGTAACCGTTGATGTGGACAGCTTCGACACACTGGGATAGCAGGGAAGTATCTCTGTTCCACTTATGTTAGAATATCAGTGTTCAAGGCACCCTTCCTCAGCATCTATGGCCCCTCTCTGTATGTGGTCATTCAGAGAAATCTATTCATTCTACCTCTGAGACACATCACAAGTACGAGGGGCCTGAGAGAGAGCCTGGAGATGAAACGGAGGAGGCTTCTGGCTGTACCACTCTCCCATGGGCAGACAATAGCAGGTAGTCTCTCTGGAATGTCTTAGCTCTTGTTGATTGACATGAGGAATAAAGTAGGGTGGACCCTGGCCAGTTGTAGCTTGTGGGCAGATGCAAGCTCTCAGGCGAGGAATAATTCCTCTGCTGCTTTGTATGGTGAAACCGCCCCCCGCAACGGGAAGGGCAGAGAACATTGACCCACACCTGCCAGGGGCCTTTCCTGGGACGAAAGATCCCAACCTAGTCTCAACGTCGTCACCCTCTCAGCACACACCTTTCCTGCACACATAATCCTGCCTTTTCCGTCAGTGCCTCATCCTACTAGGAAAAAAAGCATTCCGGTCAAAAAGACAATGCCAGAGAAATCGAGGAGACACTGCCATTTTCCAAATTTTTGCTTTCTACCCATCCCCGCCTCCGGTCAAAAGCTGCGTATGTGGCCGGGCTCCGAAGGCAAGGCCGAAATCCTGGCAGCCTGGGCCCCAGCAGTCCAATGGTTTATGGATGTGGGGACACGGATGACCTGTTTGCCACATATAGAAAATGAACATTCAATATAGAACACATAGTATGGAATAGAGAATACAGGAAATATTGAATATAGAAGAATATAGAATATTGAACATGGAATATATACTGTAGAATAAAAAACATAGATTAGGAAATAAAGTATAAATGACGCAGAACATAAAATATATTTTATAGAATATAGAA
The DNA here is from genome assembly GCF_030014295.1 of Loxodonta africana. Classification (NCBI taxonomy): domain Eukaryota; kingdom Metazoa; phylum Chordata; class Mammalia; order Proboscidea; family Elephantidae; genus Loxodonta; species Loxodonta africana. The sequence goes on along the minus strand of NW_026974901.1, from coordinate 468,685 downwards.
GACAATAGAATACAGATTGTAAAGTACAGAATTCACAATATAGAGGAAAACAGGATATAGAAGAATATAGAATATAGGACAAATGTAGAATATGGAATACAGAAATATATAGTATATAAAAAGATGGAATATGGAAGAACATAGACTATAGAATAGAGAATATAGATGAATTTAAAATATAGAATGTAGAATATATAATATGTAATACAAAATATGCAATATAGAATATAGAACAATATTGTATGAAGAAAAATATAGAATATAGAACATCAAATATAGAATACAGAGTATGGAATATAGAATATACAAAAATACAGAATGTAGAAAAACATCCAAGAACACAGATCATAGAATACAGAGACTTTAAAATATAGAGTATGATACATAGAACACTGAGTATACAATACAGAATATAAAAGAACTTTGAAAATAGAAGGATACAGTGTATAGAGGATTTGGAATAAAGAAGAGTATAGAATATATGTTATAGAAGAACATAACATAAAGAATACAGAATATAGAAGAAAATAGAATATAAATTCAGAATATAGAATACAGAAGAATATAAAATGTACAATGTAGAATAGCAATTATAGAATGCAAACTATAGAATGAAGAATATAGGGGAATATAAATTACAGAATATAGACTATAAATTATACAATATACATGATTATTGAAAATACAATGTAGAATGTAAAATGTAGAATATAGGAGAAAATGGAATACAGAATATACAAGAATATGGAATGTTGAATATAGTATCAAGAATATGGAATATAGAATACACAAAAATATAGTATATGTAAAATATAGAAAATAGAAGATTGAATATAGAACACAGAATATAGAAAAATCTAGAATACAGAATCTAGAAGAATACAGAATTTAGAATACAGAATGTAGAATATGGAAGATTTTAGAATATAGAACATAGAATATACAGTATAGAATACAGAATATGGAATATACAACCTAGACTATAGAAAAATATAGAAATAGAATATAAAAGAATATAGAACATAGAAGAATATAGAATGTAGAATAGAGAATACAGAATAGACTATACAAGAGAATATTAGATTATAGAAGAATATAGAGATTAGAAGGCAGAATGTACAATAAAAATATAGAAGATAGAAGAATTCAGAAAAATTTAGAACATAAAATGTAGAATATAGAAGAAAATAGAATATAAAATTTGGAATGGAGAACATGGAATATGGAATAGAGTATATTTAAAATATAGAATGCAGACTGTAGAATATTGAATTTAGAATGTACAATATAGAATATAGCAGATAGAAGAATGTAGATTATAAGTGAAGAATATAGAATAAGAATGTAGAAGAGTATAGAATGCAGAACATAGAAGAATACAGAATGCAGAATGTAGAATATAGAATAAGGAATATAGAATGTAGAATACAGAAGAATATAGTATATAAAAATATAGAATATAGAACACTGAATATGGAATATAAAATATAGAATACAGAGCATGAAACAGAGAAATAGAAAAAACATAGAATAGAGATAAATATAGATTATAGAATAGAGTATGTACAAAGTAGAATTCAGAATATAAAATATAGAACATAGAATATAAAGGAATATAGATTATAGAATATAGAAGATTCTGGAATATAGAATGTAGAATTAAATATAGAATATGCAAGATGGAATATAAGAGAATATAGAATGCAGAATATAGTATACAGAATATGCAATATGGAATATAGAATACAGAAAATTATAAAATATATAGACTATAGAAAAAATTGAATATAGAATACAGACAATGGAATATAGAAAAATATAGAATATAAAACAGAATAAAAATATACATAATGTATAGAATAAACATTACAGAACATAGAAGATTACGGAATGTAGAACGTAGAATGTAAAATACAGAATATACAATATAGAAGAATATATGATACAGACTATGGAAGAATATAGAATACAGAAAATTATATAGAAAAGTATAGAATACAGAAAAAGAACACTGAATATGCAACACGGAGTATGGAATATAGAATATAGAAGAATATAGAATGTAGAATACAAAATATAGAATATGAAATAAAGCATAAAGAACACAGAATATAGAAGAATATAGATTAAAGAATATAGAAGATAATGGAATATAGAATATAAAATGCAGAATATACAATATAGAAAAATATAGAGTACAGAATATAGACGAATACAGAAGGAAGAATGAAGAATATGGAATATAGAATACAGAAAAATATAGTATGTAGAAAAATATAGACGAATATGGAAGAAAATAGAATACAGAACATAGAATATGGAAGAATTTAAAATATACAATGCAGAAAGTAGAATATGGAATATGAAATGTGCAATATAGAACAGAGGAATATTGTATGTAGAAAAATACAGAATATAGAACATCAAATAGAGTATGGAATATAGAATATAGAAAAATATAGAATACAGAAGAACATAGATTATAGAATGTAAAGAATTTCAAATATAGAATATGGAACATAGAACACTGAAGATAGAATACAGAATATAAAAGAACTTTGAAAATAGAAGAATATAGTGTATAGAGGATTTGGAATAAATAAGGATATAGAATATACATTATAGAAGAATATAGCATAGATAACAGAATATAGAAGAACATAGAATATATGTTTAGAATATAGAATACAGAAGAATATAAAATGTACAATGTGGAATACAGATTACAGAATGCAAAGTATAGAATGAAGAATATAGGAGAATATAGATTATAGAATATAAAAGATTGTAAATTATACAATACAGAAGTTTATGGAATATAGAATGTACAGTGTAAAATATAGAATGTAGGAGAATATGGAATACAGAATATAGAAGAACATAGAATGTTGACTATAGTATCAAGAATATGGAATACAGAATACACAAAAACATAGTATATGTAAAAATATAGAAAATGGAAGATTGAATATAGAACATAGAATATAGAAGAATATAGAATACAGAATGTAGACTATAGAAGATTTTATAATATAGAATGTAGAATATACAATATGGGATATAGAATACAGAAGAATATAGTATAGACAAAAATACAGAATATACAACATAGAACATCGAATATGGAATACAGAGTATGGAATATAGGATATAGGAAAATATAGAAGAACATAGAATTTAGAATGTGGAATATGGAATATAGAAGAATTTGGAATATAGAATATGGAATATACAATACAGGGTATTAATAGAGAATATAGAAAAGTATAGAATACAGATAAATATAGAATAGAGTATGTACAAAGTACAATACAGAATATAAAATATAGAATAAAGAACATAGAATATAGAAGAATATACATTACAGAATATAGAAGATTCTGGAATATAGAATAAAAAAATTTTTTTTAATAGAAGATGGAATATAAGAGAATATAGACTGTAGAATATAGTTTACAGAATATACAATATGGAATATAGAATACTGAAAATTATAAAAAAATATAGACTATAGGAAAAAACATTGAATATAGAATACAGACAATGGAATATAGAAAAATATAGAATTTAGAATATAGAATGTAGAATACAGGATATAAAATATAGAATAAAAAATACATAATATAGAGAATATACATTCTAGAATATAGAAGATTATGGAATATAGAATGTAGAATGTAAAATACAGAATATACAATATAGAACAACATATGGTACAGACTATAGAAGAATATAGAATGTAGAATATAGAATACAGAAAATTATACAGAAAAATATAGAATATAGAAAAAGAACATTGAATATAGAACACACAGTATGGAATATAGAATATAGAAAAAATAGAATATAGAAGAATATACAATGTAGAATACAAAATATAGAATATGAAATAAAGCATAAAGAACACAGAATATAGAAGAATATAGATTATAGAATATAGAAATAATGGAATAGAGAATATAGAATGTAAAATACAGAATCTACAATATAGAAGAATATAGAATTCAGAATATAGAATAATATAGAATATAGAAGGAAAAATGTAGAATATGGAATGTAGAATACAGAAAATTATAGTATATAGAAAAATATAGAATATGGAAGAACATAAAGAATTTAGAATGTAGAATACAGAACATAGAATATGGAAGAATTTAAAATATACAATGTAGAATATAGAATATGGAATATAGAAGAATATTGTATGTAGAAAAATATAGAATATAGAATACAGAGTATGGGATATAGAATATACAAAAATATAGTATATAGAAGAACATAGATTATAGAATATAGAGAATTTAAAATATAGAATATGGAACACAGAACACTGAAGATAGAATACAGAATACAAAAGAACTTTGAAAATAGAAGAATATAGTGTATTCTATATTTTACATTCTACATTCCATAATTTTCTATATTTTATAATCTGTATTCTATAGTCTTTATTCTATATTTTATATTCTGTTTTCTGTATTCTACTTTCTATATTCTAAATTCTCTATTATATGTTCTTGTATAATTTATATTCTGTATTGTATAGTCTTCTACTGTGTATATTCTTCTATAATGTATATTCTATATTCTTCTGTATTCTATATTCTAATTCTTCTATATTCTCTATTCTTCCATATTGTGTATTCTACATTCTACTATATTCTTTTTCTTGTATTTTCTATAGCCTTCTCTATTCTATATTCTTCTATATTCTAAATTTATATTCAATACTCTTCTATATTCTGTATTCTATATTCTTCCGTAATGTATATTCTATAATCTATATTCTTGTTTATATTCTTCTGTATTCCATATTCTTGTATATCCTATATTCTACTATTTTCTATATTCTTTTACATTCTGTATTCTATCTTCTGTGTTCTGTGTTCTATGTTCAGTTTTCTTCTATGTACTGTTTCCTTCTATATTCCATATTCTGTATTCTGAATTTTTCTATATTCTATATTCCACATTCTAAATTCTATGTTCTTCTATATTCTATATTTTCCTATATCCTATATACCATACTCTCTATTCTCTATTCGATGTTCTATATTTCTCTATACTATATTCTTCTGTATTCTATATTCCATATTGTATAGTCTACATTCTAAAATCTTCTATATTCTACATTCTATATTAAACATTTGAAATTTTTCTATATTCTCTATTTTTTTATATTCAATCTTCTATTTTCTACATATTTACATATACTATATTTTTGTGTATTCTATATTTCATATTCTTTATACTGTATTCAACATTCTATATTCTTGCCTGCGGGACCCTGTTCAGGCCTATTCTTGCCTACAGGGCTCCTCTATTCTGGCCTCTCCTTGTCTGTGGGATTCTCCATTCGGGCCTGTTCTCCCCTGCGGGACTCTGCCTTAGGGCCTATTCTTGCCTGCGGGGCTCCTCTATTCGGGCCTATTCTTGCCTTCCGGATTCTGTTGGGGCCTATTCTTGGCTACAGAAATCTCCGTTCTGGCGTATTCTTGCCTGCAGCACTCTCCGTTTGGGCCTATTCTTTCCTGCGGGACTCTCCGTTCAGGTCTATTTTTGCCTTCGGGACCCTGTTCAGGCCTATTCTTGCCTACAGGGCTCCTCTATTCTGGCCTGTGGGAATCTCTGTTCGGGCCTTTTCTCGGCTGCGGGACTCTCCTTTCGGGCCTGTTCTCGCCTGCGGGACTCTCCGTTCGGGCCTGTTCTCGACTCCAGGCTTCTCTATTCCGGCGTATTCTTGCCTGTGGAACTCTGTTCGGGCCTATTCTTGCCTGCGGGGCTCCTCTCTTCAGGCCTATTCTTGCCCGCGGGACTGTGTAAGGGCCTTTTCTTGCCTGCCGGGCTCCAATTCGGGCCTATTCTTGCCTGCGTGAGTCCCAGTTCGGGACTATTCTTGCCTGCGGGACTCTCCTTTCAGGCTTCCTCTTGTCTGCAGGGCTCCTCTATTCGGGCCTCTTAGTGCCTGTGGAGCTCCGTTATTCAGGCCTTTTTCTGCGTGCGGGGCTCCGCTATTTGGGCCTGTTCTTGCCTGTGGGGCTTCTCTATTAGGGGATATTCTTGCCTGCGGGACTCTCCGTTAGGGCCTATTCTTGCCTGCAGGACTCTCCATTTGGGCGCATACTTGCCTGCAGAACTCTCCATTCGGGCCTATTCTTCCCTGCAGGACTCTCTGTTCGGGCCTGTTCATGCCTGCGGGGCTCTCCTTTCCAGACTATTGTTGCCTGAGGGACTCTCCTTTCAGGCTTCGCCTTACCTGCAGGGCTTCGCCATACCTGCGGGGCTCCGCTATTCGGGCCTGTTCGTGCATGCGGGCTACCCTACAGGACTATACGATACAGAATATAGATTATAGAAGAACATAGAATACAGAATTTGGAATATAGAAAATAGAATGTAGAATACAGAATATAAAATATAAAATGAAGAGTATTGGTTATGGATTATAGAATATAGAAAATTATGAAATGTAGAATGTAAAATATAGAAGAATATAGAATGCATACTATAGAAGAATACAGAATGTAGAATATAGGATATAGAATATAGAATATGGAACATAGGATATACCATACAGAAAAACAGTATATAGAAAGATAAACAATATAGAACATAGAACTTTAAATATACAATATAAAATACAGAGAATGGAATATAGAACCTAGATTATGGAAGAATATAGAAATAGAATATAAAAGAATTTAGAATGTAGAGTATAAAATATAGAATATAGAAGAATTTAGAACGTAGAATATAGAATATGGACTATAGAATATAGAGGAATATAGTATATAGAAGAACATAGAAGATACAATACAGAACATAGAAGAAAAAAGAATATAGAAAAATATAGAGTATAGAAGAATAAGGAATATGGAAAATAGGAGAATGTAAAATATAATTATAGAAGAATGTAGAATATTGAAAAATATAGAATACAGAATATAGGAAAACATAGAGCATAAATTTAGAAGATAGAGGATATAGAATGCAGAATATAGAAGAATAAAGAATATAGATGACAGACTACAGAATATAGACGATAGAATGTAGAAGAAAATAGAATATTGACAAACGGACTATAGGGTATAGGATATACAGTATTGAAGAATAGAGAATAAAGTAGAAAAATACAGATGACAAAATATAGAAGAATATAGAATGTAGAATAGAGAATACAAGAGAATAGATTACAGAAGAATATAGAGATTAGAAGGTAGAATATACATAAAAAATATAGAATTCAGAAAAAAATTAGAATACAAAATGTAGAATATAGAATATGGAAGAAAATGGAATGGAGAATGGAGAACATAGAATATGGGATAGGGAATAGAGAAGAATAAAGCATATTGAAAAATTTAGAATATAGAATGTAGACTAGAATATTGAATATAGAATTTAGGATGTACAATATGGAATATAGCAGGTATAAGAAATTTTTTTAAGAATATAGATTACAATAGAAGAATATAGAATGTAGAAGAGTATAGAATACAGAACATAGAAGAATATAAAATGCAGAATGTAGAATATAGCATATGGAATATAGAATGCAGAATACAGAAGAATATAAGATACAAAAAATATAGAATATAGAACATCGAATATGGAATCTAGAATACAGAGTATGGAATAGAGAATATAGAATAGACTTAAATATAGAATGTAGAATAGAGTACGTACAAAGTAGAATAACATAGAATACAGAAGAATATAGAATATAGAATGTTCTCGAATATAGAATTAAATATAGAATATAGAAGATGGAATATAAGAAAATATAGAATGTAGAATATGGTTTACAGAATATGCAATATGGAATATAGAATACAGAAAATTATAAAAAATATAGAAAACAACATTGAATATAGACAATGGAATATAGAAAAATATAGAATTTAGAATACGGAATGTAGAATACAGAATATAGAATATAAAATATAGAAAAAAATACATAATATGGAGAATATACATTATACAATATAGAAGATTATGGAATATAGAATGTAGAATGTAAAATACACAATTTACAATATAGAAAAATATGATACAGACTATAGAAGAATATAAAGCATGAAGAATATAGAATACAGAAAATTGTATAGAAAAATATAGAAAAAGAACATTGAATATAGAACACAGTATGGAATATGTAATATAGAAAATATAGAGTATAGAAAAATATAGAATGTAGAATACAGAATATAAAACAAAGGGTAAAGAACACAGACTATAGAAGAATATAGATTATAGAAGATAATAGAATATAGAATTTAAAATACAGAATATACAATATAGAATATAGAATACAGAACATAGTAGAATATAGAATATAGAAGGAAGAATATGGAATAGAGAATACAGAAAAATGTAGTATATAGAAAAATATAGACTAGAAGTATATGGAAGAATATAGAATTTAGAATGTAGAATATAGAACACAGCATAGAATATGGAAGAATTTAAAATATACAATGCAGAATGTAGAATATGGAATATGAAATATAGAATATAGAAGAATAGTGTATGTGGCAAAACAATATAGAACATCAAATATAGAATACAGAGTATGGAATATAGAATATACAAAAATATAGAATATAGAAGAACATAGATTGCAGAATATAATTTAAAATATAGAATATGGAACATAGAACACTGAAGATAGAATACAGAATATAAAAGAACTTTGTAAACAGAACAATATAGTGTATAGAGGATTTGGAATAAAGAAGAATATAGAATATACATTATAGAAGAATATAGCATAAAGAATACAGGATATAAAAGAAAATAGAATATAAATTTAGAATATAGAATGCAGAAGAATATAAAATGTACAATGTAGAATACAGATTATACAATGCAAAGTATACAGTGAAGAATACAGGAAAGTATAGAATATAGAAGATTATAAATCATACAATATAGAAAATAATGGAATATAGAATGTACAATGTAAAATATAGAATATAGAAGAACATAGAATACGGAATATAGAAGAATATAGAATATACAAGGGTAGGGAAAATACAAGAAAAAGAATATAGTAGAATGTAGAATACAGAATATTGAAGAATACAGAATATGGAATAGAGAATATAGAAGAATTAGGATATAGGATACAGAAGAATACAGAATATACATTATAGAAGAATGTACACAGTAGAAGACTATAACGAAAGAATATAGATTACTGAAGAACATAGAATACAGAATATAGAATGTAGACTACAGAATATAAAATATAGAATAAAGACTATAGAATATAGAATACAGATTGTAGAATACAGAGAATTATGGAATGTAGAATGTAAAATTTAAAAGAATACAGAATTTAAAAGAATACAGAATGTAGAATATGGAACATAGAATATACCACGCAGAAAAATATAGTATATATAAAAATAAAGAACATAGAACTTTGAATATACAATATAGAATACAGAGTATGGAATATAGAACCTAGAATATGTAAAAATATAGAAAGAGAATATAAAAGAATATAGAACATTGGAGAATATAGAATTTAGAATGTAGAATATAAAATACAGAATATAGAATATAGAAGAATTTAGAACGTAGAACATAGAATATAGAGGAATATAGTATATAGAAGAACATAGGACATAGAAAATACAATGCAGAATATAAAAGAATATAGAGTATAGAAGAATATGGAATATGGACAATAGAAGAATGTAGAGTATAATTATAGAAGAATATAGAAAACTGAAAAACAGAATATGGAATATAGGAAAATATAGAGCAAAAATTTAGAATATAGAAGATATAGGCTATAGAATGCAGAATATAGAAGAATACAGAATATAGATGACAGACTACAGAAGATAGAAGATAAAACGTAGAAGAAAATAGAATATGGACAAATATGGAATATAAGGTATCGGATATACACTGTTGAAGAATATAGAAGAAAGAAAGTAGAAGAATATAGATTACAGACTATAGAAGAATATAGAATGTAGAATAGAGAATACAAGAGAATATTAGATTACAGAAGAATATAGAATATAGAGATTAGAAGGTAGAATAAACACTAAAAAATATAGAATATAGAAGAATACAGAATTCAGAAAAATTTAGAATAGAACATGTAGAATATAGAAGAAAATGGAATATAGAATGTAGAATAGAGAACATAGCATGTGGAATAGAGTATAGAGAAGAATAAAGAATATTACAAAATTTAGAATATAGAATGTAGACTGTAGAATATTTAATATACAATTTAGAATGTACAATATAGAATATAGCAGAAGAATATAGATTATAAGAGAATATAGAATGTAGAATAAGAATGTAGAAGAGTATAGAATACAGAACATAGAAGACTATAGAATATAGAATGCAGAATGTAGAATATAGAATATGGAGTATAGAATATAGAATACAGAAGAATATAGTATATAAAATATTGAATATAGAACATAGAATATAGAACACAGAATATAGAATGTGTGATATAGAATACAGGGTATGGAATAGAGAATATAGAAAAATATAAAATAGAGATAAATATAGAATAGAGTATGTACAAAGTAGAATACAAAATATAGAATATAAAATATAGAATAAAGAACATAGAATATAGAAGAATATAGATTATAGAATATTGAAGATTCTGGAATACAGAATGTAGAATTAAATATAGAAGATAGACTATAAGAGAATATAGAATGTAGAATAGAGTATACAGAATATGCAATATGGAATATAGAATACAGAAAATTATTAAAAAATATAGACTATAGAGAAAAATGAATATAGAATACAATCAATGGAATATAGAAAATACAGAATTTAGAAAATAGAATGTAGAATACAGAATATAAAATATAGAATAAAAATACATAATATAGAGAATATACATTATACAATATAGAAGATTATGGAATATAGAATGTAGAATGCAAAATACAGAATATACAATATAGAACAATATATGATACAGACTATAGAAGAATATAGAATGTAGAATATAGAATACAGAAAATTATAGAATACAGAAAAAGAACATTGAATACAGAACACAGGATGGAATATAGAATATAGAAAATATAGAATATAGAAGAATATAGAATGTAGAATACAAAATATAGAATATAAATAAAGCATAAAGAACACAGAATATAGAAGAATATAGATTATAGAAGTTAATGGAATAAGAATATAGAGTGTAAAACAAAATATACACTATAGAAGAATATAGAATACAGTATATAGAAGAATGTAGACTATAGAAGGAAGAATGTAGACTATGGAATATAGAATACAGAAAAATACAGTATATAGAATATAGAAGAATATGGAAGAACATAGAATAAAGAATTTAGAATGTAGAATACAGAATATAGAGCATAGAATATGGAAGAATTTAAAATATACAATGTAGAATATGGAATATGAAATATAGAATATAGAAGAATATTGTATGTAGAAAAATATAGAATGTAGAACATCAAATATAGAATGCAGAGTATGGAATATAGAATATACAAAAATATAGAATATAGAAGAACATAGATTATAGAAAATAGAGAATTTGAAACATAGAATATGGAAAATAGAACACTGAAGATAGAATACAGAATATAAAAGAACTTTGAAAATAGAATATAGTGTATTCTTCTATATTTTACATTCTACATTCCATAATTTTCTATATTTTATGATCTGTATTCTATAGTCTTTATTCTACATTTTATATTGTGTATTCTACATTCTACTTTCTATATTCTAAATTCTGTATTATATGCTCTTGTATAATCTATATTCTGTATAGTCTACTGTGTATATTCTTCTATAATGTATATTGTATATTCTTCTGTATTCTATATTCTAATTCTAAACATCCCCACATAACCCTGCTCACCTGGAACCATTGATGAGAGTTTCCAGACAACTCATCTGGGGACCAACAACCCAGATACCCCAAACCCAACCACCCTGCTATCAGCAGAGCACACACACAGCACCCAACCCCAAAACTAGGAAGATCACCCACTGCACCCACAGCCAGGGTCCAGCTGGACAGACAAACACACCACCTCAACAGAAACACCACCTATATCCTCAACAGCCCCACGAGAGACCCACACTCACACATGCAGTCATTCCTCCACCAACCCTGAGAAAGGTAGTGAGAGCATCAACATGGCAAAATTAGAGACCAGAGCAAAACACAGGCCCAGCCTACTTGGATATATCAAAACAAAACAAAATTTCAGGGTTCAACAAACACACAGTAAATAAATAGATATAATAATTTCTTGATGCTTCGGAAACAACAGACAATATCAAATCACAAAAAGAAGCAGGACAAGATGGAGTCAGCAAGTGACTGAAATAACAAAAAAACTGCCGGGGGTAAGAAACAGCCTGTGAAAACACAGGCAAAACCAAGAAAAATATAGACAAAATCAAGGAAGGCACTGACAAAATGAAAGAAAGCAACAAACAAACAAAAAACCCATTGTTGTCAAGTTGTTTACAACTCATAAAAGAAGCGATAAAGAATTCAGGAAAACAATATAAAAACGAAACAACTAGAAACCATACAAAAACATCAACTAGAAAGCCAAAAGATTAAGAATAAAATTTCAGAAACAGACAACTCAAAAGAAGGATATAGGACCAGAATTGAAGCAATGGAAGACAGATTAGTGAAATTAAAGAAAAGTCCCTTGATACCAATTTGTTTGAGGAAAAATCAGAAAAAAGAATGAAGAAATCCTAATAATTATGTGGGACACTATCAAGAGGAAAAACTTGCATATGATAAGAGATCCAATGGATGGGGCAGGGGTGCAATGCAAAACACAGAGACAATTGTCAAAGTAATCCTGGCAGAAAACTTCTCTATCTATCATCATGAAAGACAAGAAGATACCCATCCAAGAAGCGCAATGACCCCTATACAGGATACAGCCCAGAGAAAGTCACCAAGACTTATAAACAAACGTGCAAAAAAAAAAGGACCAAAGACAAACAAAGAATCCTGAGATCAGCTAAGGAAAAATAAAGTCACCTATCTACAAAGGGGAACCAATAAAACTAATCTCCATCTATGTAGCTAAAACCACGTAGGCAAGAAGACAGTGGGAAGACCTATATAAAAGGTCGAAAGTAAAAAAAAAAACAAAAAAACTCAGCAATTCTATATTAAGTAAAAATGTCTCTCAAATACAATGGCAACATTAGAATATTTCCAGATAAGCAGAAATTAAGGGAATTTGTAAAAACCAGACCAAACTTACAAGAAATATTAAAGAGAGTCCTTCGAATAGAGAACCAAAAACATTAAACAATAATCTGATATTTGGACGCAGGACAGACCACCCAGATACCAACCCAAATAAAGAATTTTAAAAATAAAACAAAGCTAAAAGGCTAAAAACAGGGAACCAAAGACATCAATATGTAAACGATGACATCAAAACAAAAAAGACGGAATGAATGGTGTAGTTATAGAACTTTCATATGGAGAGGAAGCCAAAGCGATATCAATAAATAAAAGACTGTTTTAAACTTCGGAAGATAAGAGTAAATTTCAAGGTAACGACATAGAGGAGGACTGGTGGTGCATTGGTTAAGTGCTCAGCTGCTAACCAAAATGTCATTGCACTGGAAGTCTTACCTAAAGAAATATGGAAAAAGAAAGAAACAAAGGACCTCCAAATTGGAAGGAAGAAGCAAAATTTTCCCTATACACAGATGAAATGAACCTATACGTAGAAAACTCCAAGGATTCCACAAAAAAACTACAGGAACTAGTAGAAGGATTCAGCAAAGTAGCAGGGTACAATATCAACATATAAAAAATCAGTTGGACTCCTCTACATCAACAAAGAGAACTTCAAAAAGTAAATCACAAAAAGAATGCCATTTATAATAGCCCCCCAAATGATAAAATACTTGGGAATAAATCTAACCAAGGATATAAAAGACGTATACAAAGAAAACTACAAAATGCTACTGCAAGAAACCAAGAGACCTATATAATTGGAAGAAAAAAAAATGCTCATGGATAGGAAGACTCAACACCATAAAAATGTCAATACTACCTGAAGTGATCTACAAATATAATGCAAGACCGATCCAAACTGCAACAGCATTCTTTAACGAGATGGAAACACTAATCACCAATCCAATGTGAAAAGGAAAGAGGCCTTGGATAAGTGCTACTAAAGAAGAACAAGGTAGAAAGAAGGCCTCGCACTACTGAATCTCAGAACCTACTGTACAGGCATGGCAATCAAAACAGACTGGTATTTGTACAATGACAAACACATAGACCGATGGAAGAGAACTTAGAACACAGATGTAAATCCGTCCAGCTATGGGCAGCTGATTTTTGACAAAGGGCCGAATTTTGTTAAATTGGGAAAAGACAGTCTCTAACAAATGGCACTGGCAAAACTGAATGTCCATCTGTAGAAAAAATGAATCAGGACCCATACTTCACATCATAAACAAAAACTAACTCAAAATGGATCAAAGACCTAAATATAAAACTTAAAACAATAAGGATTTCATTTTACTTGTTTCAGCAATCAACATCCATGGAAGCAGCAGTGGGCAAATCTGCTACAAAAGACCTCCTTAAAGTGTTAAAAAGCAAGGATGTCACCTTGAAGACTAAGGTGCCCCTGACCCAAGCAATGAAAGCTGGATGATGAGTAAGGAAGACTGAAGAAAAATTGGCATCTGTTGGTGAAGAATGTTGAATATATCATGATGTGCCAAAATAAGGAACAAATCTGCCTTGGAAGAAGTACAGCCAGAATGCTCCTTAGAAGCAAGGATGGTGAGACTTCATCTCATATACTTTGGGCATGTTGTCAGGAAGGATCAGTCTCTGGAGAAGGACATCATCCTTGGTAAAGAATAGGGTCAGTGAAAAAGAGGAAGGCCCTCAACAAGATGGACTGACATGGTGGCTGCAACAATGGGCTCACGTATAGCAATGATCGTGAGGATGGCACAGGATCGGGCAGTGTTTCCTTTTGTTGTGCATAGGGTGGCTATGAGTCAGAAATGACTCGAGGGCACCTAGCAAAAACAACAACAATAAGGAGATAGAAATTATAACGAAGTACCGAATACAAATTAACATTAATCTTTCCCAAACTCTTGCAAAAGAAAATAGTAGGGAACACTTTGTAACTGGTTCTATGAGGACATAATCACCCTGATACCAAAGCCAAAAAAACCCACAATATCCCTTATGAATATGAATGCAAATCTTCAACAGAGTACTAACAAACCAAATCCAGCAGCAAAATACTAGCATACCAAACAGCAGCATATTGAAAAGACTATAAACCACATCCCAGTGGAACTTATCCCACAAATGCAAGAGTTGTTAAGCATAAACATCAATTAATTAAGAAAACGAAGGAAAAATGAATTGGTTAATGAATGCAGAAACATCATTTGACAAAATCCAAGACCCTTTCGTAATAAAATCATTCAACAAACTAGAAATGTAAGGAAACTACATGTATCTGATTAAGGACACTTATGAAATACCCACAGCTAACATCACATGCATTGGTGAAAGACTACAAGTTTTCCCCTAACATCAGGAACAAGACAAGGATGCCTGATTTCATAACTCTTATTCTACATTTTTCTGGAAATACTAGACAGAAAAGTTAGGCTAAAATTTTTTTTTAAAGGCATTTGAATTTGGAAAGAAGTAAAATTTTTCCTATTCAAGATGACAAGATCTTATACATAGAATATCCTAAGGAATTCTCTCTCTTTCTCTCTCTCTCTCACATACACACACCCACAAATATACAATACAAATAAAAAACAAAAAGAAGCTATTAGATTTAATATACAAATTCAACAGAATGGCAGGATATCAGATCAACACACAAAAATACAGTTCTGGAAAGCCAAACTTGTTATTATTTATCTGTTTATTTATCTATTTATCCATCTATTTAGTGATTTGTTGATATAGCTATCTCTTTAACTACTTATTCATCTATTCATTCATTCATATGTCTGTCTTTCTGTATGCCTGTCCATCCACCCATCCATCCACCCATCCATCCATCCATCCATCCATCCATCCATCCATCCATCCATCCATCCATCCATCCATCCATCCATCCATCCATCCATCCACCCACCCACCCATCCATCCACCCATCCATCCATCCACCCACCCATCCATCCACCCATCCACCCATCCACCCACCCATCCATCCACCCATCCATCCACCCATCCATCCACCCATCCACCCATCCACCCATCCATGCATGTGTTCATTCATTTATTTATCTCTCTCTCTCTGTTTACTTATTACCCTTTTGAGCTTCACATTTCTTCAACACCAAACTTCAAATTGACCTGGATTTTAAGGGAAAAAAGATGTCAATGACTTCTTAATTATGCCTATGGGAAAAACTGATTCACTTGATTAGTTTTCTTCATGACACGTTTGCTTTAAATCTGCTTTAAATTACTTCTCATTAAGCTTGATCCAAAAAAATTGGATGATCTTTTCTTTCTTTTTTTTCCTTATTTGTATGAATTTAAAGAGCTTAAATTTGGAGGAAAAGAGACTTAATGATTCTCTCTTGGTTCACTATTTGGGCCCAAGCACCCATGTGTATAGACTCAGTGCTTCTCAGGTGGTGGCAAAAACATTCATTTGCCCTGTGTTGGCTATTAGGTAGGAAGGCTGCCCCTGGCTGGAAGGAGGTCAACCCTCAACAGTGATCATGTCGTTGGGAGAGTCTTTGAACCTGAGCAGAGAGAGTGACTGTATTTATAAAATTTATTTAAGTAATTCTCAGTGCAGAGAGTTTGTTCTATTTTTGTTTGTTGAGTTTTTAGTAGAACCATGTAACACAGGGGTGTAGAAAGCTGTTAAAAGGATTTGTGCCTGTGTTTGAGAAAAGCAGTGCAGGCAATGCTTCCATCCCTGAATCTTTGTTTATGTAAAATAATAATCAAAAAAGCAGTAAAAACAGCAGCATCAATAATAATCATCATTAAAGCTGTTTGTTGAGTGTTCGCAGCATGCTGGACAATGTTGTACGTTGTTTGCATGTGTTAACTAATTTACTTTTTAATAAACAATATTAGTGGTAGATGCTATTACCAGTAACACTTGAAAGTTAATAATTAATATCTGAATCAAAAGAGCAAATACCTTCTTACCTGTCCAGGACCCTTCCAAGATCATATTGATTTTATATTTGCATTTTTGTTTTCTGGTTCTAAAATCAAGTGCCAAAAACTGTACAAGTTTCACATTATTCAAAATTTATAAATGTCACCTTGATATTGTAGGTATATTTCCAGCAGTAAACAAAAGTGAGGCAAGTGTTGACCATTCCTAGGACTCAATTCTTCAGTTAAATGCTGAGATTGGTTTCCAGGATGCTTATGTTTTATCCTATGACTGACTCAATGATTGTTTGACGACTGGAGTTTCTTTGTAAGGTGTTTTAGAGAGTAAGATAAAATATTTCAAATTAAGGAATAATTATGTTATAATTATTATAAATTATAATTTATAAATTATAAAATAACATAATTGAGGAAAAATGAAGATAAGAACTTACTGATGTGACTTCCATCTCTGTCTGTGTGTGATAGAGTTAACCTATGTATTTTCTCTCTAAACTCTGACCTACATCACCTTTCTTCTTAAGTTATTGCACATTTCTTTTTCCTACTTGAGCACAGCAGCTGTCTTATGTCATCCCATGGAATTAGATAAGAGAATTGGCTGGTTAAAATCCCACTTCGCTTTAATTTTTCCAGATTAAATGTATCTCATTCAAATAGAACAAATTTAAGTGGGCATCATGCCAAAATCTAAATTCCTGTCTATGAACTTGGAGACATTTACACCTTAGGGGCTGAAACATTTATATTGGATCTGTGGACTTCCAGAAAGCTGAGTCTCTTACTTCTATGGTCAAGCCAACTTGTTTATTTTGAGAATAAAATTATTGCAGTATTTAACATAATATCTCCTACATTATATAATTCTCAGTATTGCATTGAAAAAATAAATAAATAATATCTCCTACATTATATAATTCTCAGTATTGCATGCATATTTTGTACAGAAAAAAATCAAAGTAAATATTAGCTGATCACTAATTACGTGGAGTCTAAATCTACACGCATATTTTAAAGGTAAGATAGAGTTAACTGGTTTTTCTTTTTTTAACATTCAGTTAAGATCAGTTATTTGATTTGTTTTTCACTTGAACAAATACATTTTGAGCCTTGACCCTTTGTTCTTTTTTTTTTTTCTCCCAGGAATGTAGACACCAGGCCTCATAAAATATCACCCACAATTTCTACAATGTGCTTAATTGTGGGCTAGAGACCTAGTTTCCCCAGAAGGCCTCTGAGAGACAAAATATGAATTCCACCATGATTAGGCAGTCAGCCCATTTCTATCAAGAGGTTGAAAGCCTCATATAAGGATGAGAAAATGAGTTTGAACATTTCTTTTTTTATTAAAATTTTTCATGGTAAATGACTGAAGGCTTATTGTCTGAAGCAAAAAAAAAAAAAAAAACAAAGGCAATCTTGCACACTCGTAGTGTGGTAACAGTTCCTGAAATGTGTTTCAGATTAGAGGTTTCTACGGTTTTGGATTCCTTTTCAAATCTATTTCTCTGCCACCCCGTAGAGGTGCCAAATAAAGTAGCTTGATTATTCATAATATATGCAGTTTGTCTCTGTGACTCTTTGATATATATAACCAACAAACAATATAATTTAACTTAAAACTTTGTGAAAGACGGACTTGCTGTGAGTATGTAACACTATCCCCAAGTGGGGTGACAGGGAAATCTATTTAATTTTGCAGACCCCTTCCCCAGCTTCTGACCTAATGTTTTATTTCAAATAAAATTTCCTGGGAAAATGAAACATATCTCTATATGAGACACTATATATCTCAACGGAAATAAGTTTTAAAATTAATTACTTTATATCTGGAAAAGAATGTGGATGTCTACACATCTAATGAAGAAGAATGTGCTTTTCAATGCAGTAGCTTGTTCTTCAGTTTTAAAAACATGACCCGCTGGATGTGAGCAGTCTCCTTCATAACAACAACCATTCAAATCTCAAATAGCTGTTTTAGGCCACTAATTACTCTGAATTTAACCTAAAATATTACAATACCTTGGAGACTTTACTACAATTCATATCAAAAAGATCAATATACAACTAATCTCAGGGACACTATTTAAAGGAATGTGTTTTATTTGATAAATTATGTAGAATGGATTGTATTTTTTTTTTTTTTTTGCACATTCATTTCCTTGATTTGCGTGATATCTGGGCTGCCCAAATTATTCAGATTACATTTGAACGATTTCTGCAAAAATGAGTATCAAGGTAAGTTATGTGAGATTGATTTGACCATACATTGAATTGAAATTTTCTTGGGGCGGCAATCACAAAGGAGCAAGGTGAGAGACATTTCTTGGTAAGGTGAGATAAGGGTTAGGGTTTGAAGGTCCAGTGCAACCCCTACTGGGCAGCAAGGCCCTGCAGCTATCACTCATAGTCTTGATTGGGGTAGTAAAAACATTTCTTTCTTATTTTTGCCTTACCACTTTGCATTATGCTTAGGACATAGTCATGTTCAGGAATATTATTAGAAAGGTGAAAGGTTGTAAACTATGTAAAGTATTTCAAGCAATACAAACACCTGTTGAGAAACTTATGCAGTGGTATTAAAATATTTTGTAAATTGTTTTATTTTTAGTGAAATATATATGCTTATATGCATATGTATATATGTGTGTATATAATGTGTAACTGTCTAGTTTTCATAACCGATTTTGAATACATGCACATTATCTCAACAAGTTGATGTTTTTAGTTCCTTTCTCCATTTTCATCATGTGCCCTTCATTTCAAATTTCTCCTGTATGTTTAGTGTATTTCTATAAATTACACAAGAAAAATTCCTAATATGAAACTGTTAGTTAAAAAAAAAAGCGGTTTCCATCAAGTCTATTCTGACTCAAAGCCACCCTGTAGGACAGAGCAGAACTGCCCAGTATGGTTTCCAAGGAGCCGCTGGTGGAATCGAGCTGCAAACCTTTTGGTAAGCGGCCCTAACTCAACGACTGCGACAGGTATGAAAATGATCAAAGGTCATGAGAAATGATTAGCAAGTTTTAAAAAGATCTACCGTGTTTTACCAAAACTATGCTAGTGCATATCTGATAACGTTGCTCACAACATTTTTGGCCTAATAATTTAATAAAGTTGTTTTGTTTAACTAGGTTTTAATATTTTTGGATTATTTCTTTATTTTAAGCCTTCTATTTCATTTTTGATGTATCACTTATTTGTATATTTTTTTCTTCTTAGTCGGCTCTTTTCATTTTTATTATTAATTTTTGGTAAATTGGATTTTATTTGTGATATTAAAATTTTTTATTTGTTCTAAGAATTCAATTTGGGTTCTTGTTTAGATTTATAATACTTTACATGAAATTTTTGGGGGTAAAAACTACAAAATCAAAATAACGACCCCCACCTGGTGAAATGAGCATTCCAATAGATTGGAAATTGTTGCCAGTGTTCCCGTTTTCTTTTTTTAAAATAAATTTTTCCTTCCATATGTATGTTTATATTACTTTGTCATTCAAAAATTTATACACAATTTTTTTCACGGCATTGGCTGCAATCCCTGTTGTGTCAGCACTCTCCCCCTTTCCACCCCACATTCCCACATTCCATTTGTCCAGTTTTCCTGTCCCTTCCTGCCTTCTCGTCTCTGTTTTTTGGCAGGTGTAGCCCATTTGATGTCATATACTGTTCGTTTTATAGGCCTGTCTTACTTTGGCTGAAAGGTAAACTTCGGGGGTGGCTTCAGTTCTGAGTTAGAAGGATCTCCAGGGGCCGTAGTCTCCAGGGTTCTCTGCTCTGACTGGGATTACAACAGAGAGTCCTGGACAGAGTGGGAGAAAATGTAGAACAGACGATCAAATTCACAAAAAGAACAGACTTCCCTACATATTTTATTGAAGGAGCCCTGGCTGTACAGTGGTTAAGCACTGCGTTTTAACCCAAAGGTCAGGGGTTGGAACCTACCAGGAACTTCAAGGGAGAAAGATGTGGCAGCCTGTTTCTATAAAGATTAACCCACTGCCATCCAGTAGATTCCAACTCATAGTGACCGTATAGGACAAAGTAGGTTTCAAAGGCAGTAAATCTTTACAGGAGCAGACTGCCACATCTTTCTCCCTCAAAGCACCTAGTAGGATCACACCACCAACTCTTCTGTTATCAGCCAAACACATAACCACAGCACAAACAGGGCTCCTTCTGTACCGATTGTAGCTTTAGAAACCCTATGGTGCAGTTCTGTTCTGCCCGGGGGTCACTATGAATTGGAATTGACTCCAAGGCAATGGGCAGAGTATATAATTTATTGATGATATATAATAACTTCTATAAAGCCACTGCCATGGAGTCAATTGCAACTCATAGTGACCTTATAGGACAGAGTAGAACTGCCCCACAGGGTTTCCAAGGCTGTAAATCTTTACAGGAGCAGACTGGCACATCTTTCTCCTCCTGTTCAGCAGCTGGTGGGTTCCAACTACCGCCTGCCTTTCAGTTACCAGCTCAGTGCTAAAATCACTACACAGAATCAAGACTCCTTATAACTTCTACAGCTATTGTATTCTTACTTTCCTGCTTTTCTATCACGCCCAATTATCATGCTATTTTATCACGTTTATATCCATAAAATTTTACATGTTGTATTTCCTCCTCTTCATTCTCTTATCGACATTTTATTTTTATTTTTAACTTGATCATTTTCTTTCAGATTTTTATTAAAAAATTGCTTCATGGTCTGAAATATATAACCTATCTTGAAATCTAGATTGTATTTACATCAATTGGTTTACAGTGAACTAGCTTGCAATGACATTTATTTTGTCCTTTCAGTTACGTGTGTTTGCATTTGATATTTTTAAAACATAAACCGTTTTTTCGATAACCATATTTAAATAATATTTTATTGTCATTGAGTATTGTTATACTAAGGTGAAAAATTTTAAGAATATTAAAAATATAATGTATTAGAACGTTGCTAACTGTAAATTATAATTTATACCATTTATCGAACACTTTTAGCAAGTTAAGTGTTTTTCATTTATTAGGTTTTCAAAAACAGTAAAGCTTTTAAATAGAAAAAATTTTTTTCTTTTTTGGTTGTTATTTTTATTTGTCATATTCTATTTCATGGGTTAGAACATTCAAAAAAATAATGTTGTTAGAATAAGTCTTTGTTTTTTTCTGAATTATACAAACATCCATCATTATTTTATATCACCGTGTTTGCTGTTTTTTAGAGAAAAGCACTGTTCTTTGAGAAAGGCCTATAATGAAGAATGACGGTTCAATAGGATCAAAGCTTTTTAGAATATATGAAATGTGTGTAGTATCTTTCCTATATAACTTAGTGATATGATTATTTATAGTCAAATGTGCCTCAGTTTATACCAACTTGGCTGACTATAGATAATGTTAAAAACAAAATTTCTACAAGATTAGATTTGTATATGAACCCATAAGTTTAACTTGCAATTTATGAATGGGAAGTTTCAGACAAGAGCTTTCTAATTCATGAATAGCAACTACAGGTTCTGAGTTCTTATACAAATTTAATTTTGTAAAAATTTTGTTTTTAACAGTTCTGGTGATGGGGATGGGATTAATGGAACGTTTTGAACCAGGTTAAACTCAGCAGGCAAGTTTTAATTGGTTAACTCACATTTTGGCTTCTGGGAAGTCAGGCATTTGCAGAAACTAGACTTAGGTTTGGTTTGCTGATGTGGGGCTTAGCCTAAGTGACTGCACCTTGGACCAAGTATAGTCAGGTCAACAATGAATAAAACTTTATGATAGATCATTGAATTCTATATGCTAGAATTGTATTTATATTTGCATGTATGTGTAATCAACAGTTGGTATTGTCAATTTTCTTATTTGTCACACTTTGTATTAAAGCTGACTAGTTTTTACTGAAGATAATTTTAATTTCTCAACTTTGTTGAGCAATATTTGTAATAACAATTATCTAAAACTTTCAAATTTTAATGGGGCATCAATACCTTTTGACTCCTTATCTCAACTGAGGAGCAAGTAATAACATTTTACTAACCGACATTTCGTCCAAGTGCAGTTTAAATGTAAATTTCCCCTATTAATATAAAAGGACCAAGTCAAATTCAAAATGCCATTCTTGACATGTTCCTTGAGTTAAACTTAGATTAATAATTGCTAATATAACATTTTAATGTTTCTTTCTCCAGCCCTTCTTAAAGGTCTTGCATATTTGTTTTTTGCCTGGGCAACAAATTTCCACATACAATTACAGACATTATAGAAATAACCACCAATTCATTTGTAAGAGTTGTAGTATTCCTGACATACAAATGGTAACATAACATTTATTACAACCTATAGCCAATATAATTTCAAAGTTGAGAAATGGAGAAAGAAATGCTTTTTGTAAGAATATTATATCATATTTGAACATCATTGTCCTGTTTAATTATTTAAATGAATGGAGTGAAAGATTTTTTTTTCTCATACCAAGTAAGCACATCTCCAGTCTCTCATCTTGAAGATATTAAAAGGGGAGAAAAAACTCATGTTGGCAAATCATCTAAATGTTTATTTCCAGATAATATTTTTATTCTGTAAGAAGTAAAAAAAAAAAAAAATTATCATTTTTTTTTTTTTCAAATTGGCCATTGCTCAACAGACACAGATTCAGTGTATAGAAACGGGGAGAAATAGTCACCTAAAGTGATTCAAGGAAATTCTACTGCATTTAATAATCATTTTGTTTTCTTCTGAAGGACATTCAATGTTGTTTACATTGAATTTTCAGATATTGTCTGCTTTATTTTTATCTAAGCCATGAAGACAGAAAATCAAACTTTTGGAGCAGAATTTATACTTCTTGGCTTTTTCCAATATGGCCAAATGAACACTGTCCTCTTTGTTACCATTGTGGGCCTCTTCTCAGTGAATTTGATGGGGAATATCATACTGATCCACCTCATCCGACTGGACACTCCGCTCCACACTCCCATGTACTTCCTCCTCAGTCAGCTCTCCTTCATTGACATGATGTACATCTCCACCACGGTACCCAAGATGGCAGCAAACTTCCTGTCAAATGATAAGACTGTTACTTCTTTAGACTGTAAGATTCAAACCTTTGTGGTTTTGACTCTTGGTGGAACTGAAGCTCTTCGTCTTGGTTTCATGTCTTATGATAGATATGTAGCGATCTGTCACCCTTTATATTATCCTGTGCTCATGAGCAAGATGATCTGTTTGTCCATGGTCACATGTGCATGGGCCAGTAGTTCTATCAATGCTTTAATACATATATTGCATGTATTTCAACTTCCATTCTGTACATCTCGGATCATTAACCACTTTTTCTGTGAAGTTCCATCTCTAATGCCTTTGGTGTGTCAGGACACCTCCCAGTATGAGTATACTGTCCTCTTTAGTGTCCTTATCGTTCTGCTACTACCATTCATGGCCATTCTGGCTTCCTATGCCTGAGTGCTTATTGTGGTGTACCAGATGAGCTCAGGTAAAGGGCAGACAAAAGCCATCTCCACGTGTTCCTCTCATCTGATTGTGGCAAGCCTATTCTATGGGGCTACTCTCTCCACCTATACAAGACCACACACCTTGCATTACCCTGAGGAAGATAAAGTGGTGGCAGTATTTTACACTATCATTACACCTCTTCTGAACCCATTTATCTACAGTCTGAGGAATAAGGAGGTCATGGGGGCTAGGAAAGGAGTTTTGGGAAAATAGACATTTGTACAGAAAATATGACTTTAGGAACCCTTTATAGTTTGAGACTGAACAACATGATTTGATTAGCCTACTGTCTAGAAAGATGTAAGCTCAAAGAAATGTTTACAAAATAAATAATTAGACAAATGCCTTCATTTCTCCTCTTTTCAGAAATAACTAAATCATTACTATTGGAACTGGATTGATTTACAATGTATAAGCAAGAGAATGGTTGCCATTATCTATGTCGTTTATCTTCTAAAGCAGTAGATTTAGGACCCATAAACACAATACTCCTATGTCACAGCAAATATTTTTTCTTCTTTAATTTGCTGAAATAAAATGCATAGAAAATATAATTTATTACAAAATGCATAATATCTAGATAATATATATGATGACCAAACTGTAGTATAGAGCAGATTTCATATATCCACTCATTCTTTCATTCATTGAGCAAAAGTTTTAATGCTTTAACTTTGTATGTGATGCAATTATAGGCACTGGTGATATGGGATTGAGCAATATAAAACTGACATAAATGTCTGCTCTCTTAAAGTTTACATTTCATTGTGAGGAGAAAGACAATATATAAAATTAATGCATAAATTGTACAGTATATCAAAAAGTATTAATTGCCATGAAGAAAAACTAGGTGGAAAATTGGAATAGGGGAACTAAAAGATGTTTGCAATTATAAGTAAAATAGAGAAGGGAGAAACAAGAATGTGACAGTTTATCAGACTAAAAGGAGTTAAGGAAGAGAATCAAGTGGACATCTGAGGAAGAGTGTTCTGGGAAGAGCAAAGAGCAAGTGAGAACTTCCTGTGATGGGAACATGTCCTTCATAGTCACAAAAGATCAAGGAGTAAATTGGTGAGACTTAGGCAATAGGTAGATTTAATGGGGACAGAACATGTAGTATAAATTAGATCAGTATGAGGATTCTGGATTTTAACCCAAAATGCTGGGCAACCATTGCTGAGTTGTGAGTATAGAATTGATGTGAACACGAGGAGGCCATTGCAGTAGCCCAGTTGTGACAAAATATGGCCTTGGATTGAAGTGATATTAGTGGAGGAGCAAAAGCTGGCCAGATTCAGGAGACTGGGAGAAAGCAGATATTTGAGTTTTGTGGACACATTGGAATATGAAACGCTTCAGAATTTGGCTAAGACTTGGACTAAATAATTGGAAGTATGGAGTTGTCATGATTACAGTTTGGGGGAAGCCACAGGTGGAGCGTTTTCATCATTCAGCATCTCTTGTGCTACTTTTACGTTGACCTCTTGGCCCCACAAACGCAGTCATTATTCTGACTTCTATCACCATTGAATAGAAGCTCTTATTTCTCATCACCATTGGGTAGAAACTTTGGCATCAGAAAAAAAAAAGTTCTCTTTGATATCTGGCTTCTTTT
Organism: Loxodonta africana; assembly: GCF_030014295.1. Taxonomy (NCBI): domain Eukaryota; kingdom Metazoa; phylum Chordata; class Mammalia; order Proboscidea; family Elephantidae; genus Loxodonta; species Loxodonta africana. The sequence continues at coordinate 442,379 of NW_026974901.1, read as the reverse complement.
AGTCAACATATTTAAAAGATTTAACCATATTTTTGTGTGTCTCTGTAACTCCATCATTTATATTACAAAGCTACATTCCATTATATGGCTCCTGAGCAATTGTTTCCATTCTGATGCAGGAAATGTTTGGCTATCATGAATAAAACTGCCATAAAACTTCCTGTACAAATGCTTTTTGAGAACATATTAACTGAATTATCTTGTATATACATCAAAGATTGAAATCGCTTGGTCATATTTTAAGTACATGTACAGCTATGAATGTGTTATTGCAATGTGGGTTTAACCATTTGTATTCCATTCAGCAATACAAGAGAAATTCTTAGAGTCTAAGATTGTTGATAATAAATAATGCAGTGACTTGCTAAACTACCTGGCACTAAATATAAAATTGGATATAAGCCATGACGATAAAATCCAACCAGTGCTAAAACAGTGCATGAATAATGGTATTGGAAGAAAGTATACATTTTCTGTGAAGTATTTAAGATAATCACTGACATGATTGTTTTTAATCCATTGTCAATAATTTTAATAATTATGGTTTGTAATTCACAATGTTCAGTTTTCCACAACAGCAACAACAAAATATTAGGCATGCAAATAAACAGGAGCACATGGCTCATTCACAGGAAAAAATAAATAAATTTGAAACAATCCCTGAGTCAACTCAGATACTGGAATTACTAGAGAAATAATATAAATGAACTGTATTAAATATGTTCAAGGTGCTAATGGATACCATGTACAAAGGACTAAAGGTAACCAGTGAAATAATGTCTTAACAAATAGAGACTGCCAGTAAGGAGATAGAAATTATAAAAAGATACCAGATAGAAATTAACAATAATCTTTCTCAAACTCTTCCAAAAAATAGAAGGCAACTCATTCTAGAATGACATTATCACCCTGATACCAAAACAAAAAAAAATAAATAAATCACAATATACCTTATGAATATGGAAGCAAATCTTCTATAAAATACTAACAAACCAAATTCAGCAGCAAATTGCAACAAAATACTAGCAAACCAAATAGGGCAGCATATTGGAAGGACTATACACCATGACCCAGTGAAACTTATCCCACAAATGCAGGAGTGGTTAAACATAAATATCAATTAATTAAGAAAATGAACAAAAATGATTATATTAATTGATGCAGAAAAATCATTTGACACACTCCAGTACCCTTTCATAATAAAATCACCCAACAAACTAGAAATGTAAGGAAACTGCTTGTATCTGATTAAGGACAGTTATGAAATGCCCACGGCTCACATCACTCACATTGGTGAAAAACTGAAAGTTTTTCCTTAACATCAGGAACAAAACAAGGATGCTTGACTTCACAACTCTTATTCCATATTATTACATAAATACTAGCCAGAAAAGTTAGGAAAAAAAAAAATAGGAAATGACATTCAAATTTGAAAAGAAGTAAATTTGTTCCTATTCAAATGACATGATCTTATATACAGAATATCCTAAGAAATACTCTGGGCTCAAGCATAACAGTGATTGTGAGGATGGCACAGGACAGAGCAGTGTTTCCTTCTGGTGTACACAGGAGTCGCTATGAGTCAGAACAAACTTGGCACCACCTAACAACAACAACAGAGAATACACACACTCACATACAACAAACCAACAAAAACAAAAATAAACTATTAGATTTAATATACAAATCCAACAAAATTGTAGGATGTCAGGGGAACACACAAAAATCAGGTTTTGACTAGAGCTCTGGAGAACCAAACTTGATATCTCTGCTTATTTGTTTATTCATTCATTCATTTATCTCTCTCTGTTTATTTACTGATTACTCTCTTATACTTCAGATTTCTTCAATACCAAACTTTAGGTCTTTGAACCTTATCAGAGAGAGTGACTGTATGTACAGGGCTTATTTTAAGTAATTCTCCCTGTAGATAGTTTGTTCTAGTTTTGTTTCTTTTTCTCTTGAAACTTTAGTAGAACCATGTCACACTGGGATGGGGAAAGCTTTTAGAAGGATTTGTGTCCACATTTGAGCAAAGCAGTGGAGGAGATGCTTCCATCCTTGAATCTATCTTAGTTTATGTAAAATAATAATCCAAAAAGGCAGTAAAAACACCATCATCATTAATAATCATCATTAAGCTAATATTTATTAAGGGCTTGCAGCATGCTGGACAACATTGTAAGTTGTTTGCACGTGTTAACTAATTTAATTTTTAATAAACAATATTAGCGGTAGATGCTATTATTAGATAATCTATGAATCAAGAGAGCAAGTAATATATTCCTGCTTCTGCAATTCAGACAGAGTGAGTCACCCCCATCCTACCTTCCACCATCACGCTCCACTTTTACTCCCTGATTTAATATATGGGCCCCTGAGAGATATTTCTCTTTTTATGCCTCAGGAAGAGTTCTAGGTTTTCATGTTCTCATACCCATCCAAAGTAGCTGACAACTGTCTGTGTATAATACACAAATATTTTTCTCATGCAATATCAGGTGATAATAATAATAAAACAATAACAACAAGCACCACTTAAAGGTATCAAACCTAACTTCAGAGGTAGGTTTTCATTGAAACACAAGAAACTTGAACTGCAGATCCTCTCACCTGTGTAGGCCTCTTCCACAGTCATATCAATTTTATATTTGTATTTTTGCTCTCTTGTTCTTAAAGAAAATGCCAGCAACTGTACAAGTTTCACAGTATTCAAAACTTACAAATATCACTTCAATATTCTAGAAATCCTTCCACAAGTGACTGAATGTGAGGCAAATGTTGACTATTCATAGGACTCAATCATTCAGTAAAAATCTGAGATTAGGGTTCCTAAACACCTGTGTTTCATCCTAAAACTGACTCAGTGATTGTTTGGCCCCTGGAGTTTTCTCTGGAAGGTGATTTAGAGAATAATGAGACAAAATATTTCAAATTAAGGAATAATTATTGTAAATAATAATTTATGAATTATAAAATAACATATATATTATAATTGGAGAAAAATGAAGATAAGATCTCCGATGTGACTTACATCCCTGTCTGTACATGAGAGAATAAACCTGTGTATTTTCTTCCCAAAATCTAACCCACATCGAGTTTCTTCTTAAGTTATTGCACTTTTCTTTTCCCATTCTTGAGCACAGCAGCTATTTCATGTCATCCCATAGAATCAGGTAAGGGAATTGACTGGGCAAAATTTCAGCTCACTTCAATTTTTCCAGATTAAATACATCTCATCGAAATAGAACAACATTATTGAGCACCACGCCAAAATCTAAATTCTACTCTACACGTGGGCATTTTAACCCTTAGGGATCACAGCATTTGTATTTGATCTGTGGACTTTCAGAAATCGGAGTCCCTTACTTCCATGGCCAAGCCAACCTTCCTATTTTGGGAATAAAATTATTGCAAAATTTAGCACATTAATAATATACCTATATTAGATAACTCCTCAGTATTTCGTGCATATTTTGTATAGAAAAAAAAAATCAAACTGTATATTAGCTGATTACTAACTATACGGAGTCAAAATCTACGTACATATTTTAAAGGTAAAATAGTTAACTTTAAAAAAAAATTTTTTTTAAGCAATCAGCTAATATCAATTATTTGATTTTTTTTTCACTTGAACAAATATATTTTGAGGCTTGACCCTTTGTTCATTTCCCTCCCTCCCCCCAGGAATGCAGACACCAGGACTAATAAAATATCACTTGTAATTTGTACAATGTGCTTAATCACGGACTAGAGGCCTAGTTTTCCCAGAAGGTCTCTGAGAAACAAAGTATGAATTCCACCCTGATCAGGCAGCCAGCCTGTGTCCACCGAGAGGTTTAAAGTCTTATATAAGGACGAGAAAATGAGTTTGAACATTTGATTCTTTTTTCCACTAAATTTTTTCATGGTAAATGATTGAAGACTTATTTGCTGAGGCAAAAAAAAAAAAAAAAAAGCAATCCTGCAAGTTCATAGAATGGTAACACTTCCTAAAATGTGTTTCAAATTAGGGATTTCACAGTTTTGGATTTCTTTGTGAATTTATTTTTCTGCCACCCTGTACAAGTGTCAAGTAGCTTGATTTTCCTAATACATGCAGTTTTGTCTGTGACTTTTTAATATATATGACAAACAAATAATATAATTTAACTGAAAAATTTTTGAAAGACAGACTTGCTGTGCCTCTCTAATGCTGTGCCCAAGTGGGGTGACAGGAAAATCGTCTATGTAATTTTGCAGATCCATTTCCCAACTCCCTGTTTAATGATTTATTTCAAAAAATCTTCTAGGAGATTGAAACATTATCTCTATAAAAGACAATATATCTCAATTAAAAATTTTTTTTCAACTATTTTTATATATGTAAAATAATCTATATGTCTAAATACCTAATGAAAAAGAATATGCTTTTCAACACAGTGGCTTGTTTTTCAGTTTTAAAAACGTGGTCTGCTGGAGGTAAAGCAGTCTTGTTCATAATAACAACCATTCAGATTTCAAATAGCTCTTTTGGGCCATTAATTACTCTGAATCTAACCTAAAATATTATAATACCTTAAATACTTCGCTACAATTCGTGTCAAAAAGATCAATATATGACTAATCTCAGGGACACTATTTAAAGGAATGTGTTTTATTTGATAAATTATGTAGAGTGAATAGTATTTTTCTTGGATGCCCATTTCCTTTGATTTGGGCGATTTCTGGGCTGGCTAGATTATCCACATTACATTTGGATGATTACTGCAAAAATTGAATATCTAGATATGTTATCTGAGATTAATTTGGCCATATATTGATTTTAAATTTTCTTAGGACAGCAATCACAAAAGAGCAAGGTGAGAGATGTGTCTTTGTAAAGCGAGAAAAGGGTAGGGTTTGAAGGTCCATTGCAACTCCTACTGGGCAGCATGGTCCTGGAGGCATCGCTTGTAGTCTTGACTGGGGTAGAAAAAAATGTTTCTTATTTTTGCCTTGCCACTTTGTATTATGCTCAAGGCGTAGTCATATTCAACAATATTACTGGAGTGGTGAAAGGCTGTAAACTGTTTCAAGCAATACAAACTCGTGGTGAGAGTCTTTGCAGTTGAATTAAAATATTTCGTAAATTGTTTTATTTCAAGTGAAATATATATGCATACATGCATATGCATATATTTTTCTATATATAATGTGTAACTGTCTAGCTTTCATAACTGATTTTGAATACATGCACATTATCTCACCAAGCTGATTTTTTTAGTTCCCTTATCTGTTTTTATCATGTACTCATCATTCTAAAATGCTTCCGTAAAGCATATGACATTTATTATACTTCTACAAATTATTTACACAATGAAAATTCCTAATATGATATTGTTAGTTAAAAAAAAACAAAGTATGCCTCAGTTTATACGAACTTGGTTGACTATAGATAATGTAAAAAATAAAATTTCTACTAGAGTAAATTTGCATATGAATTTATAAGCTTTATTTGCAATTCATGAATAGGAAGTTTCAGACAATAGCTTCCCAATTCATGAATAGCAGATATAGTTTATGAGCTCATATACTAACTTGTTCATTCACATTTAGGCTTCTGAGGTCAGGCATTTACAGAACAAAGACTTACATTTTGGTTTGCTCATGTGACTGCATCTTGGACCAAGTATAGTCAAGTTAATAGTAAATACAACTGATGATGAGTCATTGAATTTTTTTTTTATTAACTTTTATTGAGCTTCAAGTGAACGTTTACAAATCAAGTCAGTCTGTCACATATAAGTTTATGTACATCTTACTCTGTACTCCCACTTGCTCTCCCCCTAATGAGTCAGCCCTTCCAGTCTCTCCTTTCTGACAATTTTGCCAGCTTCCAACTCTCTCTATCCTCCCATTCCCCCTCCAGACAGGAGATGCCTACACAGTCTCAAGTGTCCACCTGATATAATTAGCTCACTCTTCATCAGCATCTCTCTCCTACCCACTGTCCAGTCCCTTTCATGTCTGATGAGTTGTCTTCGGGGATGGTTCCTGTCCTGTGCCAACAGAACGTTTGGGGACCATGACCGCCGGGATTCCTCTAGTCTCAGTCAGACCATTAAGTATGGTCTTTTTAGAGTCATTGAATTTTATATGCCAGAATTGTATTAGTATTTGCACGTGTATAATCAACAATTGTTATTGTCAGTTAATTTTGTGCTTTGCTGCTAACCACAGGGTTGGTAGTTCGAGCCTACCAGACACTCCTTGGAAACCCTATGGAGCAATTTTACTCTGTCCTATAGGGTCTTTGTGAATTGGAATCAACTCAACAACAAGGGGTTTTATATTAAAGTTGGCTAGTTTTTAATTGAAAATATTTTCTATTTCTTAACGTTGTTCTGCAATAAGAATTATCCAAAACTTTTGAATTTTAAAAAAGCCATCAGTAGTCTTTTGATTTCATATCCCAATTGAGGAGCAAGTGATAAACTTTTACTAATTGCCACTTCTTCCAAGTGCAGTTTAAATGTAAATTTCCCCAATTAATATAACAGGACTAAGTAAAATTAAAAATGCCATTCTTGACATGCTTCTTGAGTTAAATTTAGATGAATAATTGTTAACTTCTATTTTAATGATTCATTCTCCAACCATCCCTTAGGTCTGGCATATAGATAGATAGACAGACAGATAGATAGATAGATGATAGATAGATAGATAGATGAAAGAAAGACAGATAGATGATAGATAGATAGATGATAGATAGATAATAGGTAGATAGGTTTTAGGTAGGTAGACAGATAGATGATAGATGATAGATAGATAGATGAAAGAAAGATAGATGATAGATAGATAGACAGGTAGGTAGATAGATAGATGATAGGTAGGTAGGTAGGTGGGTAGGTAGGTGGGTAGACAGGTAGGTAGATAGGTAGGTAGATGATAGGTAGGTAGGTAGGTAGGTAGATCGATCGATCTTTTTTTTTTTTGGAGGGCTTTGTCAATGAATTCCTATTTACACTTACAGATGTTATCTACATAACCACCAATTCATTTAGAAGAGCTAAAATATTCCGGACCCACAAATGTTAATATAATTTTTATTACAATGTATAGCCAATACAAATTCAAAATTGAAAAATGGAGTCGAGAAGTTTTTTTTAAAGAATATTATACCAAGTTTAACCAACAGTGCAATTCTAAACTATATATATGAAGGAATTGAGTGAAAGATTTTTCACAACATGTGAACATGTCTCTAGTCTATCATCATGAAGATATTTACAAGGGGAGTAATAACTCACGTTGGCAAATCATCTAAATGTTTTATCCCCATATTATATTTTTATTCTGTGATCAATTTTAAAGAAACGTTATTTTTATTTTATTTTTCAAAATGCCCATTGCTCAATAGACACAGATTCAGTGCATAAAAACCCAAAACCAAACCCGTTGCTGTTGAATTGATTCTGACTCATAGTACCCTATAGGACAGGGAAGAACTGCCCCATAGAGTTTCGAAGGAGTGCCTGGAGGATTCAAACTGCTGACCTTTTGGTTAGCAGCCATAGCACTTAACTACTACACTACCAGGGTTTCCTATATAAAAACAGGGAGAGACATAGTCACCTAAGCTGTTTAAGGGAATCCTACTGCATTTAATAATCATTTTGTTTTCTCTCAAAGGTCAATCAATGTTGTTAATGGAATTTTCAGATATGGTCTGCTTTGTTTTGATTTAAGCCATGAAGACAGAAAATCAAACTTTTGGAGCAGAGTTTATACTTCTTGGCCTTTTCCAATATGGCCAAATGAACAAGATATTCTTTGTTGCCATTACTGTCATCTTCTCAGTGGCTTTGATGGGAAATATCATACTGATCCACCTCATCTGATTGGACACTCTGCTCCACACTCGCATGTACTTCCTCCTCAGTCAGCTCTCCTTCATTGACATGATGTACATCTCCACCACGGTACCCAAGATGGCAGCAAACTTCCTGTCAAATAGTAAGACCATTACTTTTTTCGGTTGTGAGATTCAAACCTTTCTGTTTTTGACTCTTGGTGGAACTGAAGCTCTTCTTGGTTTCATGTCTTATGATAGACACGTAGCGATCTGTCACCCTTCACATTATCCTGTGCTCATGAGCAAGACGATCTGTTTGTCCATGGTCACATGTGCATGGGCCAGTAGTTCTATCAATGCTTTAATACATACACTGTATGTATTTCAACTTCCATTCTCTACATCTCGGATCATTAACCACTTTTTCTGTGAAGTTCCATCTCTAATGCCTTTGGTGTGTCAGGACACCTCCCAGTATGAGTATACTGTCCTCTTTAGTGGCCTTGTCATTCTGTTACTACCATTCATGGCCATTCTGGCTTCCTATGCCCAGGTGCTTATTGTGGTGTACCAGATGAGCTCAGGTAAAGGGCAGACAAAAGCCATCTCCACGTGTTCCTCTCATCTGATTGTGGCAAGCCTATTCTATGGGACTACTCTCTCCACCTATACAAGGCCACATTCCTTGCATTACCCTGAGGAAGATAAAGTGGTGGCGGTGTTTTACAGTATCATTACACCTCTTCTGAACCCATTTATCTACAGTCTGAGGAATAAGGAGGTCATGGGGGCCATGAGAAGAGTGCTGGGAAAATAGACATTTGTACAGAAAATATGACTTGAGGAACCCTTTATAGTTTGAGACTGAACAACATGATTTGATTAGCCTACTGTCTAGAGAGAAGTAAGCTCAAAGAAATGTTTACAAAATAAATAAATGTAACAATGCCTTGGTTTCTACACTTCTCAGAAATAACTAAAGCTTTGTTATTGGAACTGGGTGGATTTGCCGTGTAAAAGCAAGAGAATGGTTGCCATTTTCAACTTTATCTTCTAAAGCAATAGATTTAATCCCTGTCAACACAATGCTCCCATGTCATAACAAATTTTTAGTACCTTTTTAATATTCTGAAATAAAATGCACATGAAATATAATTTACCATACAATACATAATATCAGGAAAATACATATGATGACCAAACTATAATATAGAGCAAAATGCATACATCCACTTATTTATTTATTTATTCATTTATTGAACAAGGGCTTTAATGCTTTAACTCTGTATGTGACACTGTTATTGGCACTGGTGAAATGGGATTAAACAAGAAAAAACTGACATAAGTCTCTGCTCTCATGAAGTTTACATTTTATCGTGGGGAGAAAGACAGTATATAAAATTAACTGGTAAAGCGACCTTATATGAGTCGGATTCAACTCGACAGCACTGGGTTTGGGTCAATTTCAGAGTATACCAAAAAGTATTAATCACCATGAAGAAGAACTAAGTGGAAAATTGGAATCAGGAAAACAGAGGATATTTGCAATATTAAGTCAAATAGTCAGAGAAGGGAGAATCAAGAATATGACTTTTGTCAAAAACTAAAAGGAGTCGAGGAAGAGAGACAAGTGGATATTTGTGGATAAATGTTCTGGGAAGAGCAAAGAACAAGTGAGAACTCCCTGAGGTGGGGATATGCCCAGCATAGTCACAAAAGATCAAGGAGTAAATTGGTGAGACACAGGAAATAAGTATAAGTTTTGGGGCCGGGTCTTACAGTGTAAATTAGATCAATGTGAGGATTGTGGCTTTGAACCTAAAACAATGGGCTACCTTTGCAGAGTTGTGGTAGAGAACTGATGTGGGCAGGAGAAAGCCATTGCAGTAGTCCAGCTGTGACAAGATATTACCTTGGACCAAGGTGATATTAGTGGAGAGGCAAAGACTTGGCAGATTCAGGAGACTGGGAGAAAGCAGACATTTGAGTTTTGTGGACACATGGGATGGGAAATACTATGAAATAAGAAGCTTTCAGAATTGGGCTAAAACTTGAAATTAACAACTGGAAGTGTGGAACTGTCATCATTACAGCTTGAGGGAAACCACAGGTGGAGCATTTCATCATTCGTCATCTCTTATGCTACTTTCATGTTAATGCCTTAGGCCCACAATTACAATCATTATTCTGGCTTCTATCGCCATTAAATAGAAGCTCTTATTTCTCATCACCATTGAGTCGAAACTTTTAAATCAGAAAATAAGTTCTCTTTGATGTCTGGCTTCTTTTCCTAAACATGTTTAAAAGGTTCAACCATATTTTTGAGTGTCTCCATCATTTTTATTACAAAGCTGAATTCCATCATATGGCTTAGAATAATTATTTCCATTCTGATGTCAGAAATGTTTGACTATAATGAATAAAACTACCATAAAGCTTCCTGTACAAGTGTTTTTTGAGAACACGTGAACTCAATTCTCTTGTACATATACCTAAATTGAAATTGCTTAGTCATAAATTAGGCACATGTTTAGCTCTAATAAAAAAAAAAAAAAATTTTTTTTTTTTAGCGTTATCCAAAGTGGATTTAATCATTTATTTTCCAATCAGTAATATATGAAAACTTCTTAGAGTCTGAGTGTTGATAATAAATAATGCAGTGGGTTGCTAAACTACTTGCTGCTAAATATAAAGTGGAATATAAACCATGAGAGCAAAATACAACCAGTGTGCCATCAGTGCATGAACAATGGTATTGGAAGAAAGTGTATATTTCTGTGAAATATTTTAGAGATTCACTGACAAGATTTTTTTGGATCCATTGTCAATAATTTTAATAATAATTATATGTAATGGCCTTTAGGAACACTCATTTCTGGTTCAAGACAAAATGTGTTTATTGGTCTATGAATGCCTTACTTCGGTCAGTTTGTTTATAATAGAATGTATACCTGTAAGTTCACCACCCAACCCAACAACTAAAATAGTAAATTTATCTTTAGTGCTCCTCCAACTCTTGGCGACCCCATATGTGTCAGAGTAGAACTGTTCTTGGTAGGGTTTTCAACGGCTTATTTTTCTAATGTGGATCACCAATCCGTTCTCCTGAGGTGCCTCTGGGTAGACTCGAACCACCAAGCTTTCAGTTAGCAGTGACTGTGTTAACTGTTCGCACCATCCAGGGACTCTTCATATCCTCCTATACCTCTGGGTAGACTCGAACAACCAAGGTTTCATTTAGCAGCGACTATGTTAACTGTTCGCACTATCCAGGGACTCCTCATATCCTCCTATACCTCCACCATCATTCTGAATTTTTGGTTTTTTAATTCTCTTGCTATAATTATAATATAGAATTCATAGGGTATTAGAAAATATTTTTAGATGCTGTAGAACTTAATAAAGGGGCCTTAAGTTGTAGATAATCTTTTTGAAAATTGTTTTTTTGGTTGACATTACTAACGCTCCAGGTTGAATGAAATGACAGCCCATTCTATTTTATTATTGAATGGCATTCTATTTTAAGACTATACTACACATTTATCCATTTTTTGTTGTTGGTGTTGTTGCTGATAGATGCTTGTTTTATTTCTAGTTGTCTACTATTATATACAATGCACTTATAAACATTGTTGCATTTGTCTCCTGTCTCCCATAAACAAGAGTTTGTATTTTGTATATATCTACGAATGGAATTGGTGGTGAAATTACCTAAGTGTGTAAACCATTTGTGTTTTACATAAAGTTTGAAATTCTAATTTATACTTACTATCAAAAATGAAAATAATAAATCCATATTTTAATAAATGTACATTCAAATTTAATGAATTTTAACATATTTAAATATTTTTCACACAGATTGCATGAAAGTTCACATCTGCAGACCACATCAGTCAGTGAAGTATATGGTTGCATGTCCAGTTGCTAGCTTCAAGTTTCAGGTAATCTCCACCCCAGCTTCTTGATCTTGGCCTTAGAGTTTTATACATCCTTGATCTTTTATTATTGTAATTAATTTTTGTAGTATTTTTGACCATTTTCATGCTTTTGAGTTCCAATAGAGCCTAAACCTGACTAAACACGATGCCTAAACTTCAATAGCTATAGCTAACAAACTTTTTTTTAAGTAAATAGCAATTTGAAGGATGATTTGTGTAAGTTATACAGAATAAAGAAATCCATATACAGTACATTCACAACTAATCAGATAGATTATCGCAAATTGAACAAACCTATATGAAAGTAGTAACATATTATTAGCACTTGAGAAGATTCCTCATGCCTCCCCCTAGCTGCTACCCATACTTACTTGTAATGAAACAATCATATTTAAGTGCATTATCCATGAATTATACTGAACAATGAAAAAATAAATCATTTCAATTATTACATAAATTCAATATAATCCCCATTAGAATCCCATCAGTGTGTGCATGTGTGTGTGTTTAATTTACAAGTTGGCTATAGAATTTATATAAAATGATGCAAAAAACAGTGATAGCTCAAAGGGAATTTTAAAAATAATAAAATGAGATGCATCATTCTATGTGATATCAAAAATTTGTATTGATATAATTATAGACCAATGGAAGAGAATACATAATTCAGATGCACACATATGTGTACAATGATGAGTCACATATGTCAGGTGCTTGTATGGGGAGTGATAAAAGGATACACATTTCAGTGAAAGTTGTTGGATCAATTGTATATCCGTGTATATTTTAAAAAAATGAGATGTGGATAATGTCAGTGAAAATGACCAAGTTGATAGCCTCAGATAGCTTCTGTGGAGGGCCTGTTCCTGCACAGAAAAACGACAAAGCAAAAAGTGTTAGAATCAACTTTTTTAGAAATTTAGAAAGTTTTAAAATATTTACAGCAACCAACCAAATACTGAAATAAGAGAAAACCAGAAAACCAAACCCACTCCCGTCAAGTCGATTGTGACTCATAGCGACCCTATAGGACAGAGTAGAGCTGCACTATAGAGTTTCCGAGGAGCGTCTGGTGGATTCGAACTGCTGACCTCTTGGTTAGCAGCCATAGCATTTAACCACTATGCCACCAGTGTTTCTGAAATAAGAGAAAGGCCACTTAAAAACATCAGGAGAGGGGATGTTACAGAAAACGGTGTGTTAAGAAGGTATAGGATTCGTTCCCTCCACTGAAGCAATGAAAAAACCAAAAACCAAACCCAATGCCATCGAGTCGACTCCCACTCACAGCGACCCTATAGAACAGAGTAGAACTGCCCCACAGAGTTTCCAAGGAGCGCCTGGAGGCTTCGAACTGCCGACCCTTTGGTTAGCAGCCGTAGCACTTAACCACTAGGCCACCAGGGTTTCCCTGAAGCAATGAATAAGTGGGAAAAAAACCTGACAGAATAAACATTAAGTGCTTCATGAGAAAAGATGCTGTTGAATTTTGATGAAAAATTGTGGCATTTTTGTTTATTCACCTACTATCCCCCATTCTCCACTTGGCAGCTGCCATGAAGACAGCAGCCCACATTCCTGGTGTGGCTTGCTGGTGCCAGGGTGTGGACAAGACAGATCTTTTTTCTAAAAATGTTGTTGTTGTTTATTTTGACCAATCTGGTAGTTCCAGAGATACTTGCTCTGAGATAGGCCTTGGCTTTACTCCTCTCAGACATAAGTGGCTACCAGGTGGTGTCTGTCTGTGAAAAGCCTTAAAGACATATAGTGCCATAACCAGCTTAGGTAAGGAATGGAGAACAGGGAAAGAAGCAGACAAACCTGATAGCCTGGAAAAGAAGAGGCTGACGAGGCAGATGCATGGGAGAATAAACTGTAGAGATACTGAATGTACTGAAGGATCAGAGATCCAGTGTACATACCCAGGTTGAATGCATGCTCAGACAAGACCTGAGAGGACCCTAGGTTTGAGCCTCTGGCAGATCTTTGGGCTCTGCACAAACGGAGGTGTAGACTAAGGCCCAGTTGTAGGTGGCCTGGCTAAGCATTGAAAGAGTACCTAATTCAGAGTCAATCTTCAATGACCAGGAAAGGGTTTTTAGTTTTCTTTTTCTTCTCTTTTTGACTCCAAAAAAGGTCTCTATCAGGTCACTGGTTGACCACTAAAATAACTGAAGATAGACTTCAGTGACCACACATGGCAAAGAAAACAGTCTATGCAAAATAATAAATACATACAAACAAATAAATAGTTTGGAAATGTCACTAAACAGATGACCGCAGCCCTCAACAATAACAGCAAGCACTAGGTAGGCTGGAGAATCTGCTTTTCAGAGTTAACACATAAAATTCACAAAGCCCAGTGTTTGGTAAAAATACTAGGCATGCCAAGAAACAGGAAGTACAACCAATTCACAGGAAAAAAAAAAAAATCGGTGAAAGCAGTCCCTGAAGAACCAATGACATAGAATTGCTAGGCAAATCATTTAAATCTACTGTGTTAAACGTGGTCAAAGACCTAAAGGAAAACAGGAGAATGTCTCAACGAATAGAGAATATCAATAATGACAAAGAAATTATAAAGAAGGCATCAAATAGAAATTAACATCAATCTTTCTCAAACTTTTCCAAAAACTAAAAGGAAGGAATAATTTGTAACTCAATCCATGATGCTATCAGCATCCTGATATTTAGCCAGACAAAGCCATCAGAAAAAAATATTGCATAGAAATATCTATGGAAATCCTCAACCAAATAGTAAAACTCCAATCCAGCAGCATATTAAAAGGACCATATGCCATAACCCTGTGTGCTTTGTCCCACAAGTGCAGCATATATAAAAGTCAATCAGTGTAATGCAACACATTAATAGAATGTAGGGAGAGGGGGATGATCTATTAACTGATGCAGAAAAAAGCGTTTAACAAAAAAACACTCAAAAATCAGGAATAAAAGCGAACTTCCTATTATGTGAGAGTCAAAAATGGCCTCTGTGTATTAGCCCCAAGTTATTTACTTCTTCAAGTAAGCTGAGGCGTATTATATGGAAAAAAAAAAAAAAAACTGGCATGAAACTCAAACTTGTACATGTCCAACTGATTTAAAAATAGCCCAAATAAGCAGATTTTTAGCCACTTAGGACCTGCCTGTTTTACATACCCTGTGCAAAACTGGACTCAACTTCTGCTAGTCCTAAAAAAAAAAAAAAAAAAGATAAATTCCTGTAATTATAAAGACCCTAAGATGCTGCTGCTTTTAGAGCTCTCTGACCCAGAGACTTATCGCCTGGCTGCAGGAGGATATCGCTTCTCACCCCTGGGAGCTTTCTTGCTCTCTTCTCCTTCTGATGCTACCTGTGACTCTAGCCTCTGGAAGACCTTCTGCTACAGGGACCACCCCCTTGCATGTGACTTTCAATGTGTTGGCCCCATTAAATAGCTTGTTGTGCAATACTGTCATATAGCTCTGAATTTCCTTCACCTCAGTACACTTCCTTAAAATGATAAAGGACAGTTGTGAAAAACCAACAATTAACATTATACTCAATGGTGAAAGACTGAAAGATTTTGCCATAAAATCAGGAACACGGCAAGGATATCTCTTTTCCCTACTTCTATTCAACACTGTGGTCTTTTTGTTCACCTCTGTGAATGTGAAAACTGGACAATGAAAAAAGAAGGCAGGAGAAGTACTGATGCGTGGAAGTGTGGTGTTGGTGAAGAATATTGAATGTACCATGGATTAACAAAAGAACAAAAAAATCAGTCTTACAATAAAACAGTGAAATGTTCCTTAGGAATGAGGATGGCAAGACTTCATCTTACTTACTTTGGACACATTATCTGGAAAGACCGATCACTAGGAAAAGAAGTCCTGTTAGGTGAAGTAGAAGATCACAAAAATAAAGGAAAACCCTCAAAAAGATGGATTGACCCAATAACAACAACAATGGACTCAAACATACCAACAATCATTAGGATGGCATGGGACCAGGGAAATTTTCTTTCTCTTATATATTAGGTTACTTTGAGTAGAAGCCAACTAAATAGCAACTGCTCTCAACAACAACATTCGGCGCAAGACATCAACAACAACATAGCTACAGCTATATCTTCATATAAAACAAAAAACACCACCAGTTGCAGTAGAATCAAACGCAACTCACAGTGACCGGTTGGGTGTCGGAGTAGAAGTGGGCTCCGTCAGTAGGCCGCACTGTGTGTCTGTACCGTAATTTGTTTCCCATTCGTCTGTTGATGAGCATTTAGGTTGTTTACAACTTTTTGCTGTTGTGAATGGTGCTCCCATGAACATGGTATGCATATGTCTATTCCTGCGACTGCTCTTACTTCTCTTGGGTATATTCCTATGAGTGGGATTGCTGGATCTTATGGTATTTCTACTTCTAGCTTTTTAAGGAAGCACCAGATTGTTTTCCAAAGTGATTGTATCATTTTACATTCTCACCAGCAGTGCATGAGAGTCCAATCTCTCCACAACCTCTCCAACATTTTTATTTTGTGTTTTATGGATTAACCAAACCCATCGCCATCGAGTCATTTCTGACTCATAGAGACCCTATAGGACAGAGTAGAACTGCCTTGTGGAGTTTCCAAGGAGCACCTGGTGGATTCCAACTGCCGACCTTTTGGTTAACAGCATTTAACCACTACACCACCAGGGTTTCCATTTTTTGGATTAGCGCCAGTGTTATTGGGGTGATAAGACATCTCTTTGTTGTTTTAATTTGCATTTCTCTGGTGGCTAATGATCATGAGCATTTCCTCATATGTACATTAGCCACCTGAATATCTTTTTTGGTGCAGTGTCTGTTCATATGCTTTGCTCATTTTTAATTTTTTTTATTTGTCTTTTTGTAGTTGAGGTGTTGCTGTACTTTGTAGATTTTAATGATTAGACCCTTCCCAGCTATGTCATAGTTAAAAATTTCTTCCCAATCTGTAGGTTCTGTTTTTACTCTTTTCATGAGCATAACTGACTTTTAGCAGACCCCAGTTATCTAGTTTCTGATGTTTCTGCATTGTTGGTTATGGTTTGTATCCTGTTTATGTCGTGTATCAGGCCTCCTAGCATTGTCCCTATTTTTTCTTCCGTGATCTTTATCATTTTAGGTTTTATATTTAGGTCTTTGATCATTTTGAGTTAGTTTCTGTGCATGATGTGAGGTATGGGTCCTGTTTCATTTTTTTGCAGACAGATATCCAATTACGCCAGCACCACTTGTTAAAAAGACTGTCTTTTCCCCCACTTAATGGACTTTGGGCCTTTGTCAACTATCAGCTGCTCATAGGTGCATGGATTTACGTCTGGGTTCTCAATTTTGTTATATTGGTCTCTGTGTCTGTTGTACCAGTACCAGGCTGTTTTGACTATCATGGTGGTATAACAGGTTCTAACATCAGGTAGTTTGAGGCCTCCCACTTTGTTCTTCTTCAGTAATTCTTTACTTATTTGGGGCTTCTTCCTTTTCCATATGAAGTTTGTGATTTGTTTCTCCAACATGCTAAAAGTTGTCATTGGAATTTGGATTGAGATTGCATTGTATCTGTAGATCACTTTGGGAAGAACTGACATTTTCATAATGTTGAGTCTTCCTGTCTATCAGCATGGTATGTTTTTCCACTTATTTAGGTCTCTTTTGATTTCTTGTAATAGTGTCTTGTAGTTTTCTTTGTGTAGGTTTTTTACATCTCTGTTTAAATTTATTCCTAAATACTTTATCTTCTTGGGGGCTATTATAATGGTATTGATTTGGTGATTTCCTCTTGGAAGTTCTCTCTTCTGGTGCAGAGGAATCTGACTGACTTATGTATGTTTACCTTATATCCTGATATTTTGCAAAATCTTCTATTTTAGTTGTGGTAGTTTTCTTGTGGATTTTGGGGGGTTTTCCATGTATAAAACCATATCATCTGCAAATAGGGATACTTTTACTTCTTCATTACCAATTTGGATGCACTCTATTTCTTTTTCTTGCCTTATTGATCTGGCTAGGGCCTCCAGTACAATGTTGAATATGAGCGGTGACAAAGGGCATCCATGTCTGGTTCCCCTTCTCAAGGGGAATGCTTTAAGACTCTTCATTTAGGATGATGTTGGTTGTTGGCTTTGTATAAATGGCCTTTATTATGTCCAGGAATTTTCCTTCTATTCCTATTTCACTGAGAGTTTTTATCAAGAATGGGTTTTGGACTTTTTAAAATACCTTTTCTGCATCAGTTGATAAGATCATGTGGTTCTTGTCTTTTGTTTTATTTATGTGATGGATTACATTATTGTTTTTCTAATGTTGAACCATCCCTGCATACCTGGTATGAATCCACCGTGGTCATGGTGAATTATTTTTTGATATGTTGTTGAATTCTATTGGCTAGAATTTTGTTGAGGATTTTTGGGTCTATATTCATGAGGGATATTGGTCTGTAATTTTCTTTTTTTTGTGGATCTTTACCTGACTTTTCTATCATGGTTATGCTGGCTTCATAGAATGAGTTTGCGAGTATTTCATCCTTTTCTATGCCTGAAATGCCTTTGGTAGTAATGATGTTAACTCTTCCCTGAAAGTTTGGTAGAATTCTCCAGTGAAGCCGTCTGGGCCAGGGCTTTTTTGTTGGTGGTGGTTTTTATTTTTTTAATTATCTCTTCAATCTCTTCTTTTGTTGTGGGTTTATTTAATTTTTCTACCTCAATTTGTGTTAGTTTAGGTAAGTAGTGTGTTCCTAGAAATTTGTCCATTTCTTCTAGATTTTCAAATTTGTTAGAGTACAATTTTTCATAGTATTCTGTTATGATCCTTTTTATTTCCATTGGGTCTGTTATGATATCACCCATTCCATTTCTTATTTAGGCTATTTGCTTCCTCTCCTGTTTTTTCTTTTGTCAATTTGACCAGTGGTTTATTGATTCTGTTGATCTTTTCAAAAAAACGTCTTTTAGTATTGTCTACTCTTTCAATTGTTTTCTTATTCTCTATCTCATTCATTACTGCTCTAACCTTTATTATTTCCTTTCTTCTGGTGCCTGAGGGCTACTTTTGTTTCTCTCTATTTGTTCAAGTTGTAGGGTTAATGTTTTGATTTTGGCACTTTCTTCTTTTTGAATGTGTGCATTTATTGTTGTAAATTGACCTCTAAGCATTGCTTTTGCTGTTTTCCAAAGGTTCTGGTAAGACATGTTTTCATTCTTCATTTAATTCTATGAATTTATTTTTTCCATCCTTGATTTCTTCTATAATCCAGTAGTTTTTAAGCAAGGTGTTGTTCTGTTTCCACGTATTTGATTTTTTTTCCTTGCTGTTTCTGTTATTGATTTCTAATTTTATGTCATTATAATCAGAGGATACTCTTTCTTAAGGTCAGCTGATTAACAATTTTAATTCCATGTACAATCTTAATTCTCCTTTGCCATGTAACTTAACATATTCACAGATTCCAGGGATTGAGACAAGGACACCTTTGGAGAATCTTTTTCCTATCTTCCGTATTGATATTTTGTAAAACCATGTCTGTTCAACAGGCAGACATCAAGGCCAGCTCCTGGCAATACAAAAACCTAATTGATAGTGCCAGGTCAGCTCCCAGATGTCAAAAAATATTCTACTTCTTTTTCTAGGATATTTGTACTCAGTTCTCTTCCCTTTGAGTTAATTCATCTCACTGTACTACTATGACTTTTTGTTTAACTGTATCTGTTTACAAACTTCAATAAAATTAAAAATATCTCTACTGCAGTAAAAAATGTATTAAAATAATTAATTAAACAAGTACAAATTTGCAATGACTATAGTGGCTATTGTGCCAGTCTGCCTCAACAAAGGTCTCCCTTACCCTCTCTGGCCCAGTATTTCCCCAAGCATGAGGTCCTGCATTAGATTGATCCCTCCTAATGGTTTGTCCAAAGGAAGTGAGTGAGACAGTGTTCTGTTGTGATCCATAAGTTTTACATTGGCTAATTATTGGAAGTAGACCACCAGACCATTTTCCTAGTCTAATCTTTTTAAGGTTTTAACCTTGGGCAGTAACTTAACTTTACTAAGATCCAGTTTCATCAAAAGTCAGTGGGAGCTAAAAATAACATTATCTTCATGAATCTGCTTCGATGAAATCATGCAAAATAGACTGTTAGGAACGATATAGCTCACTCAGTAATTTCTCAATAAATATCTTTTTTATAATTTTTATTGTGCTTTAAGTGAAAGTTTACAAATCAAATCAGTCTCTCACACAAAAACTTATATACACCTTGCTACATACTCCCAATTGCTATCCCCCTAATGAGACTGCCCGCTCTCTCCCTCCACTCTCTCTTGTCGTGTCCATTTCACCAGCTTCTAACCCCCTCGACCCTCTCATTTCCCATCCAGGCAGGAGATGCCAACATAGTCTTAAGTGTCCACCTGATCCAAGAAGCTCACTCCTCACCAGCATCCCTCTCCAACCTATTTTCCAGTCCAATCCATGTCTGAAGAGTTGGTTTCAGGAAAGGTTCCTGTCCTGGGCCAACAGAAGGTCTGGGGGCCATGACCACCAGGGTCCTTCTAATCTCAGTCAGACCATTAAGTCTGGTCTTTCTATGAGAATTTGGGGTCTGCATCCCACTGCTCTCCTGCTCCCTCAGGGGTTCTCTGTTGTATTCCCCGTCAGGGCAGTCATCGGTGGTAGCCGAGCACCATCTAGTTCTTCTGGTCTCAGGATGATGTAGTCACTGGTTCATGTGGCCCTTTCTGTCTCTTGGGCTCGTAATCACCTTGTGTCCTTGGTGTTCTTCATTCTCCTTTGATCCAGGTGGGTTGAGACCAATCGATGCATCTTATATGGCTGCTTGCTAGCGTTTAAG
Organism: Loxodonta africana; assembly: GCF_030014295.1. NCBI lineage: Eukaryota > Metazoa > Chordata > Mammalia > Proboscidea > Elephantidae > Loxodonta > Loxodonta africana. The sequence continues at coordinate 421,769 of NW_026974901.1, read as the reverse complement.
ACCCCAGATGCCACTCTTCGAAGTGGGATACAGAATGTTTTCTTAATAGATTTTATTGTACCAATTGACTTAGATGTCGCCTGAAACCATGGTCCCCAGACCCCTGCCCCTGCTACGCTGGCCTTTGAAGTATTCAGTTTATTCAGGAAACTTCTTTGCTTTTGGTTTAGTCCAATTGTGCTGACCTCCCCTGTATTGTGTGCTGTCTTTCCCTTCACCTAAAATAGTTCCTATTACTATCTAAACCCCTTTCCCGCCCTCCCTCGCTCCCCCCTCTGGTAATGACAAAAGAATGTTTTCTTCTCAGTTTAAACTATTTCTCAAGTTCTTAGGGCGCCTTGGTTGCTTCCATCTTTTTGCTATTGTAAACAGTGCTGCATAAACATGGGTGTGCATATACCTGTTTGTGTAAAGGCTCTTATTCTTCTAGGATATATTCCAAGGAATGGGATTGCTGGATCCTATGGTAGTTCTATTTCTAGATTTTTAAGGAAGACCCAAATTGATTTCCAAAGTGCTTGTACCATTTTACATTCCCACCAGCAGTGTATAAGTGTTCCAATCTCTCCACAGCCTCTCCAACATTTACTATTTTGTGTTTTTTGGATTAACGCCAGCCTTGTTGGAATGAGATGAAGTCTCATTGTAGTTTCTGTCTGCATGTCTTTAATGGCTGATAATCATGAACATTTCCTCATGTATCTGTTAGCTACCTGAATGTCTTCTTTAGTGATGTGTCTATTCATATCTTTTGCCCATTTTTAAATTGGGTTATTTGTCTTTTTGTAGTTGAGTTTTTGCAGTATCATGTAGATTTTAGAGATCAGGCGCTGATTGGAAATGTCATAGTTGAAAACTTTTTCCCATTCTGTAAGTAGTCTTTTTACTCTTTTGGTGAAGTCTTTGGATGAGCATAGGTTTTTGATTTTTAGGAGCTCCCAGTTATCTAGTTTTTGTTTTGTATTTTTAATAATGTTTTCTATACTATTTATGCCATGTATTAGGGCTCCGAACAGTGTCCCTATTTTTTCTTCCATGATCTTTACCTTTTTTTTTAGATTTTATATTTAGGTGTTTGATACATTTTGAGCTCATTTTTTTGCATGGAGTGAGGTATGGGTCTTGTTTCACTTTTTTGCAGATGGATATCCAGTTATGCCAGCACTATTTGTTAAAAAAAACTGTCTTCTCCCCCCATTTAACTGTTTTGGGGCCTTTGTCAAAAATCAACTGCTCATATGTGGATGGATTTATATCTGGATTCTCAATTCTGTTCCATTGGTCCATGTATCTGTTGTTGTCCCAGTACCAGGCTGTTTTGACTACTGTGGTGGTATAAAAAAAAAATTCTAAAATCAGGGAAAGTAAGGCCTCCCACTTTGTTTTTATTTTTCAGTAATACCTTATTTATCTGGGGCTTCTTTCCCTTCCATATGAAGTTGGTGATTTGTTTCTCCATCTCATCAAGAATGCCATTAGGATTTGGACCGGAATTGCATTAAATGTATAGATCCCTTTTGGCAGAATAGACATTTTTATAATGTTAAGTCTTCCTATCGATGAGCAAGGTATGTTTTTCCACTTATGTAAGTCTCTTTTGGTTTCTTGCAGAAGTGTTTTGCAGTTTTTTTGTATAAGTCTTTTACATCTTTGGTAAGATTTATTCCTAATTATTTTATCTTCTTGGGGGCTACTGTAAATGGCATTGATTTGGTGATTTCCTCTTCAATGTCCTTTTTGTTGGTGTAGAGGAATCCAACTGATTTTTGTATGCTTATCTCGTATCCTGATACTCTGCTGAACTCTTCTATTAGTTTCAGTAGTTTTCTGAAGGATTCCTTAGGGTTTTCTGTGTATAAGATCATGTCACCTGCAAATGGAGATACTTTTACTTCTTCCTTGCCAATCTAGATGCCCTTTATTTCTTTATCTAGCCTAATTTCTCTGGCTAGGACCTCCAACACAATGTTGAGTAAGAGCGGTGATAAAGGGCATCCTTGTCTGGTTCCCAGTCTCAGTGGGAATGCTTTCAGGGTCTCTCCATTTAGGGTGATGTTTGCTGTTGGCTTTATATAAATGCCCTTTATTATGTTGAGAAATTTTCCTTCTATTCCTGTTTTGCTCAAGTTTTTATCATGAATAGGTGTTGGACTTTGTCAAATGCCTTTTCTGCATCAATTGATAAAATCATGTGATTCTTGTCTTTTGTTTTATTTATGTCATGGATTACATTAATTGTTTTTCTAATGTTGAAGCATCCCTGCATACCTGGTATGAATCCCACTTGGTCATGGTGAATTATTTTTTTGATATGTTGTTGAATTCTATTGGCGAGAATTTTGTTGAGGATTTTTGTATCTAAGTTCCTGAGGGATATAGGTCTATAATTTTCTTTTCTTGTGGTGTCTTTATGTGGTTTTGGTATGAGGGATATGGTGGCTTCATAGAATGAGTTTGGTAGTATTCTGTCCTTTTTATGCTCTGAAGTACCTTTAGTAGTAGTGGTGTTAACTCTTCTCTGAAAGTTTGGTAGAACTCTGCAGTGAAGCTGTCCGGACCAGGGCTTTTTTGGGGTGGGGGGGGGTTTGATTGCCTTTTCCATCTCTTCTTTTGTTATGGGTCTATTTAGCTGTTTTACCTCTTTTTGTGTTAGTTTAGGTAGGCAGTGTGTTTCTAGGAATTCACCGATTTCTTCTAGGTTTTCACATTTGTCAGAGTACAATTTTTCACAGAAATCTGATATGATTCTTTTAATTTTAGTTGGGTATGTTGTAATATCGCCCATCTCATTTCTTATTCAGGTTATTTGGTTCCTCTCCTGTTTTTCTTTTGTCAGTTTGGCTAGTGGTTTATCAATTTTGTTAGTTTTTTCAAAAAAAACAGCTTTTGGTCTTGTTAATTCTTTTCATTGTTTTCTATTTCTTTTAGTTCAGCTCTAATTTTTAGTATTTGTTTTTTTTTTTTTTTTCTGGTGCCTGTGAGTTTCTTTTGTTGCTCTCTTTCTATTTGTTCAAGTTGTGGGGATAATTCTTTGATTTTGGCCCCTTCCTCGTTTTGGATGTGTGCATTTATTGATATAAATTGACTTCTGAGCATTTCTTTCACCGTATCCCAGCGTTTTTACAGGAAGTGTTTTCATTCTCATTGGAATTTCTTTGTTCCATCCTTAATGCCTTCTATAATCCAGTCTTTTGTTTTGTTCAGTTTCCAAGTGTCTGATTTCTTTTCCCTGCTTTTCCTGTTATTGATTTCCATCTTCATGCCCTTATGGTCAGAGAAGATGCTTTGTAATATTTGAATGTTTTGGATTCTGCTAAGGCTTACTTTATGCCGTAATATGTGGTCTTCTAGAGAATGTCCATGTGCACTAGAAAAGAAAGTATACTTGGCTGCTGTCGGGCGGAGTGTTCTGTATATGCCTATGAGGTCAAGTTGGTTGATTGTGGCATTTAGGTCTTCCGTATCTTTATTGAGCTTCTTTCTGGATGTCCTGTCCTTCACCAAAAGTGGTGTGTTGAAGTCTCCTACTATTATTGTTTTGTCAGAAATTAATAACTCAATAAATATTAACTGTCCTGATTTTTGTTATTGATTTTAATATTATTATTTTCTCTTTTAATTAATTTATTCAGGGTTACCAGAATTTGACTTATATTTCTACTTTCACTTTCTTTTTTCTCATATTATTGACTATATCCATAGGTATATGCCTGTTGGGAAATAAAATTCAAATATCCCTTCATAGATTGGTTTGACAATCCTAGTATAATTATATAATTGTGTGGTTTGTCTATCTAACCACATTGCACATGCAAACAGGATGTGCCTCAAACTACCAGACAACTAGGAATGAGGCATGTACAACCACTGGCATCAACCATTCCATGAGTGCTACGGCCATCTGTGATCAAGACATTTACACAATATTGGCAAAGTGAAAGCCACTATTATTATTTCTAGAAAGCAAACAGTAAACAGTAAAACAAATTCTCAAAGCAGATCTGCTTATTCTTCTCCAAACTACTCATATTCTTTCTAATATCACTGTACTGGCACATTGTGTTTCTGGTCAAATGTTGTCTTCATGTCACCACTGCCTCTGGCTGCCACCATGTTACCTGGGACACCTGCATGGCTTCCGAGGCTTCTGCTCTGCCCCTGGGCCTCACTGGGCCTTGCTTCACTAATGGAAAGACCCCTGCACAGGATCTCCTGAGCCTCTGCCACTGGGCCCTTTTTGACCTATGCTACTGCCTCCTACCATGCTACCCAGGCCAGAGTGGTTCTCTGTCTTGCTGCCGTGATACCAAGGCCTACCCTGCATGAGGGAATTATTGTTCCCACCACGATGCCCAAAGGGGGAAGGAAGCAAATTACACCAGCCACACTCAGGTCTCTGTCCCGCAGGTACAACTGTTGCAGTACTTTAGTAGGAGGCACAACCCTGCACAAAGACACTCAGTTCTCTCTCTATGGACCAGCAAGCCCACCATCCCTGTCTTCACTGTTACAACTCTCTCTTCTTAATATAGGGAGTTCTCAATGCAGGGACCCTGGGTCCAAAGGATGCACTCCACTCTACGCTCTTTTTGATGGTAGTGAGGGGCCCCAGAACCTCTGTGGATTTGGCCCTTATATAAGCCTAACAGAATAGGAACAGCAACCAATCTCCTAGTTGGACCACAAAGGGCACAATCCCATTAAGTGAATTTTCAATCCACTAGTTTTGTAGTAAATCTACTAATACCTTGCAAAATTTTGGCCCAGAAAATCATTTTGTGAAATTACAAGACCAGGGCTAGAAAAGCCATATAAAAGTGATTCATTGCACGGCAATAATTCAGCCCCTTTTCTTAACCCTTAACCAGTTCATAAGCAGAGCTGTAACAAATCAATTAGTTAATGCTTATTATATTTTGATTATGTAGCACAGCATCGTATAACCTCCCATATTGGAGCTCCTGAGTGGTGCAAATAGTTATACTGTATAATCTCCTGGAGCAGAGCCCCTGGGTGGTACAGTTAACATGTTCAGATGCTAACTGAAAAGACGGAGGTTCAAGTCCACCCAAAGGCACCTCGGAAGAAAGACCTGGTGATCTACTTCTGAAAAATCACCCATTAAAAACTCTACAGAGCACAGTTCTGCTCTGACACACACAGGGTTGCCATGAGTCAGACGTAACTCAATGGCAACTGATTTTTACTGTTTTCTGTTGCAAGATAAAGACATTAAAAAAAAAAAACTCTCATTACTGTACGTCAGTTCATAAGTCAACATATTCAGCTAAAGCAGAGAAGAAAGGAGATAATGAAATTATACTTATTTGATAGATCTGGTTCTTTATATTTATTCCATACCCGAAACCAAAACCAAACCCATTGTCATCAAGTCTATTCCAACTCATAGCGACCCAATAGGACAGAGTAGAACTGCCCCATGGAGTTTCCAAGGAGCTTCTGGTGAATTTGAACTGCTGGCGTTTTGGTCAGCAGCTGAGCTCTTAACGACTGCACTACCAGGGCTCCTTATTCTATACAGTAGCCCCTAAAAATAATCCTATGGAAGAGGCATTATTATGCCCCTTTTACAGATGATTAAACTGATGCTCAGAGAGGTTATATAACAGGCCCAAAATATATAACTAGAAAGTTTCAAGACTGGAAAAGTTCAATTCGGTCATGGCCTTTTGTTGGGTAAGACATGTCTAGAAGTCCACTCTATTCCCCACATCATTACCAGCTCTTTCTTGACACATTAGTTATTGTGAAAGTTTAGGTTAACAGGATTGTGGACTAAGTATATTTTCTAGGTATGAGTTAAGTGCTTTATGCATCGTATCTCATTTAATACTAATAATATTATAAGGCAAGCATCATATTCAAAATAATCACATCCTGACTTTAGCATGTTGATAAAACAGGTCATTATCTTCAGAGATCAAATATCCTGAAATTTTAAAATAATCCTGTATGGAGGTGATAAATGAGGAGAGCATGTGGTCATCTGTATTCTTCCGAATGCTTTCCCACGAGCGTTTCTGCAGCCTGAAGCTCAGGAATCCCTAAGGCTTTAGCCAGGTGCCTTGTATTTTATACTGGCAACAGAGGCATTGGTGGGGATCCGAACGGTGATCTGGGAACCAGAGGCTTAGAGTATTCCACACCTCCTGCACAGTGGCTCCTCTGATGCAGGTTAGCGCTACGACTCCTAGACTGAGTGCTTACAACCGGGGATGGTATGCGCTAATGCTTTCACTGTGGCCCACTTAATTTCTGTAATTTTAAAAACTATATCACAATCATACTATTTGAAAAGCACAGAAATTAAAGCACCTGGATTGCACTTGATAACATCATAACTATTCCTTTTATATTCTTCCATATACATTTTTTACAATTTGAAAAATATTGTTTATACGATTAGCATGATATCTAAGAGTGTTCCAGCTGTTATATTGTGTTCCATGGGAAATTTATTAGTTCTACAATAGTTCAGGATGCACATTGTGGAAAACCTTGCAAAATAAGCCCTTTGTGTTTACAGGGTCTCCTCCCAGCCCTTCTTTTTTAGTCATATTTTAGAACGATATCCACAAGGTATGGCAATACTTCAAGGGACAAGACTAGCTCTCTGGCTCTCACTCCATATTGGCAAATTGACTAATAAAGGATTTTTCACTTTTACCCTGAGATTAATCTTCATTGCATTCCTACTGGTAATGAATATCATAAAGAGACATTGAGTGTATAATGTTTGAATGCATAGAAATTATAAAAATTTCGTTTAAACTATGTATTAATGTCCAGTGAGAAAAAACATCCTTTCATGATTATATTGCACTAATGTATCTTTATCAAATTGTAATTATGAAAATAATATTACAGGTATTTCCCAGTGTAAGACAGGGTTCCATTCTGAAGACTCTGTCATAAGTCAGCTCTGATATAAGTAGAATATCTAATTTTTAAAAAAATATTCATTATTTTTGTCTCCTATTAACAGTACCTTTATAAATCCAATCTTTATTTGTCTTTGGGATTGGCAAGAGAATGATAACATCAACAAATTACGTGCTACAACGTTATATGTAGTACATATTACTAATAATAAGATGTACAAAGATAAAAAAAAGGATAGTCATAGGGCAGTTCGTTGTAACTCAAACATGTCTTAAGTCGGGGACGATCTGTACTAAGCTTTTAGGAAAGTTGAGTCTTGGTTAACACTCTGACTCTAAGGTAAATGGATGCATGTATCTGATTCTATTAAATTCTCTATTCATGAATTTCTCTTTGGGAAAAAGTTTGTGTAGAGATAAAATTTATGTTTGATAACATACTAAATATAAATAATTTAATTAAACATTCTACATGCACTGTCTTTTTTCATTTTTACAAAGTAAGACAGTTACCCATTTTAAATACACTAACCTGAGACACACAGTTTATAAGAGAGGCACCTAACTTCACAGAACTCACAGTTGCTCCAGTGAGCTCCAGCAGATTTTCCAGACTGAGATGCACTAGGAAGAAAAGGTTAGCGATCTACTTCTGAAAATCAGCCAAAGTGAACCCGATGGATGGCAATAGTCCGATCAACAACCGATTATGGGAATGGCGCAGGACTGGGCAGCATTTTCCCCGGGGTAGCAGTGTGTTAGGTGACTTAATGGCACCTAACAACAGCGATGTGTTTGAGGGTCCATTCTTCATTTATGCTGTTTGTTTTATTCAAAAAGTTTTTTTTTCTTTATTTATGTTGTCTGCTTTATTCAAAAAGTTTTGTCATTATTAAGATAATAATTGGAACAAAAAACTGGCTGGCAAGCCCAAAATAACTGTGGAGAGTTTCCTTTCATGACCAGGATTTTGGACCCATGCTTCCTACTTTTGAGACCAGGGAAAAATAAATTAATCTAACCCTCCAGTCCTTCATCTGCAAATCTGAAACAGTGACAGTTTACCTCATTTAATTGTTGTGACATTCCATGAGGAAATGCACATCCAGGGTTAACATAGGACTTGGGACATTGTTTGCTACAGTTATAAAAATCCTTGTTATGTCTGAGTTACTCCATCTATATCATGCAGATGTGAAGTAAGAGTCATTTTGGCTTGGAATTGTTTTGGATTGAATTGAAGAAATGAACATACTAGTGCCAGGCCAGAATATTGGACAGGTGGGTATGTAACACAGAGTGTACCTTTGAGAAAGGGGAAGCTTTGCTAATTCTGGGAACTCCACATTGAGGTAGACAGAAAAATGTGACAATGGATCTAAAAGTACTCTGAGCTCTCTGCAATTACCCACTTTATACAACTAGAAAATAAATGGGAATACGTTTTTATCCTCTTTTAAATTGTACAGAAATATTATAGACAACTAGAAGTTTATCTGACCTACATACCCTCTTGTACTTTGGTAGTGTGGAATTACACAGAATTGAATTCACTTGGGAACAACTGCCTTTTTGATGTGAAATACGGATAATATTTTCTCTTTTTACCTGCTATTTTAAAAAATTTTGATTGAATTTTGAGACATTATTGAATTTGTGGCAAGTTTCATGATATCTATTACAATTCTTATAACACATTGAATATTAAAGGCATGAGAACACATTGTAAAATTAATAATCAAGTAACCTAATAGCCTTGGAATAATTAAATTTACCATGGTCATGAGTGTTTCCTCTATGTTCAAAATAAATTCATAGAAGGTAGACAGACAGAGGGCAGACAGAAAAATCTCAAGGAACACAGAAAACATGTCACTTATGCAGAAAAATGAAGACTGATATGTAATGATATTTTTGTTCTTTGGTATGAAATAAGTAACATTACATTACATGTGAGTTATGGGAAAATACTAATTTTACTTTCAAAATATTTTGGTAGGAAACATCTATGTATGGCCAATAACAATATAATAATGATAATAATCAATAACTTTTTAGAGCTATCTTCTTGTGCATGCATTCTCCAATGTACTTATATACATTTTATTTTGTAGTTATCAAATAATCCTATAGTAGATACTATTATGTCATCTCATTTTGCACATAATGAAACTGAGGTTTAAGCATATTGCTCAAATTTATCCAACTACTAAACAGTGGCATAGGTATTCAAACTCTAGAGACCTGGCCATTAAATATGCACTTCTACGTTCAGACAACCTTCAGATGAATACAGCTACCAGTTTAAATGTTTATTATTAGATTAGTCATGTAACTTTTCTGAACTTTGTAATTTATACTGATTAAATGTGAAATATACATATATTTCACATTATATGAACTGTTTGTCCAGCGAATAGAATGCCTGATATGATAATATTTTCAAATACAGTTAATTTAAAATAATTTCATCTTAAATTTAAATCTACAGAAGACTTTCAAAATCATATTCATTGAATCTTGGCATCTGAGAAACATTGGAAAGCTGCCCTTAAGCTCAGGGCCTTAGCAGGTGGTTATCAAATCGCCAAAGCAGAGAATGAGCCAGATGGAAACAATTGAAACCAGTGCTCCAGTACAGCTGTCTACCAAAGTCTGCGAATTTTCCCAGTCTAGAAACAAGTAGAGTGGCTCATAGGAAAGTAAGTGACCTTCCCCAAATATCACACGTATTTGTGAACAAAATATGGACAGGTCTTTAGAGTTCTGACTCCTAGTCTTCATGTTATTTAAGCAACTCGTAACTTGTATGTCTATACCCAGTATGCCCTGACCCAGGGCCAGCTTACGTGAATGAACTTTGCATGTCATGACCTCCAGTTCAGCGGCAGCCAGAGACACAGACCTGTCCATCCACCCAATGCAGTGAGAAACGCTAACAAAGAAAATAGATTAGAAAAGGAAAATGTTTCCTTAAAAATAGAAAGTCATATGAATTTAAAAAGTAATAGGAAAACACAGCTTACCTGAAACTAATAGGAAAGTGAATACATTATTAAAAAAAAAAAAAAATCTACAGACACAGACTACTTTACACCTGTTTTAGTGGCCTTTAAGAACACTGATTATCCCTCTTTTGTTTAAAAAAAAAAAAATCAGAGACTACAAATTAAAAGATGAACTATAGCAATACATTTTGTGAGTTTAATATGTTTAATATTCATGCATGCGAAGACAGTACAATGTAATATTAAATCAACAATGATCATAGATTCAAACAACTTATATACCAATAACAAGTTGTTTGATCCAAATAACATTGAAATTGTTTAAAATGGTAGCCTATTAATGAAATGCAGAACATTAATATTAAATTATTAATATCATATAAGTATCCCAAATACATGTAATATAAAATGCAAAACTTCAGTCCAAAATAACAAAAATGTCAAATATATAAAATCAACTGGAGAAGATATTCACAATGCATATAAATAACAAGTTATAAAGATATATAAATTAAATATATAATTAAATATATAAATTACAAAATACATGGGAAATTCTTTAAATTATTAAGAAAAAGCCAAACAATCTAGAAACCATGAATTAGAGATATTCACAGTTTGCAGAAGAAATCCAAGAGGTCAATGAATAGATTAAAAGAGTTTCTGCCATGTAACTTAAGTGACATGCAATTTAAATTTATTTTCACACTTACATGATTGCTGTTAATTATCGCATCTAACAGTAAAATATGTGGAGGAATTATCACACAAATTGACAGTTGACTGGAGTGTAAAAGGTGGAGGTGCAATTATCTTAAACCCAAAATATTCTAGTGAAATATTTACTTGAGAAAATATTGCCACATGCACAAGGATATGGGTTATATTAACAAAAGATTGGAAAGAAGCTAAGTATTCTTAAATAAACATTATATATATATACATCTATATTTATATATATAAATTGCATATATATGATGTAATAAAATTTGGCAGTAGTTAAAAATATATTAAACTGAATATATATATATATTTCACTCAAAATATATATATTTGAGGGAACAAAGCATAAAAGAATGATATGCTCACTATTATAGCATATTTATATCAATTTTGAAAAATGGAACACCTACATATTTTATTGATATGAAAGTCAATGTTGGTATATACTAAGAATCAAAAAATTTTAATATGTATTAAAGGTGTGAAGATCATAGACCATTCACAAAATTTGCAATGTTTTCCAAATAAATTACAGAAAAACTAAAAAAGGATTTACTATACCACAGATTATGAATGAAGTCCAAACATAATACTGTTGGTAATCCTGAATTCACAGCTCTCTCTGACAATTTGAATTTGTGAGCAAAAGACACCACTTACCTAAGTATAATAGGTGAATCCATTTACATGTGCATCCATTCCTACCACCAAAAATACTTAGACGTAAAAGAAACGGAAGTTGTAGGTTCTAGTGAAAAGAGGAGCTATTCTGAAAGTGAATGAGTACCTGTATATTTTACCTGTGGGAGATGTTGGACCTCAGGTTCATTATATGAGAATATCATTTGGATAAGTCATAATCAATGGATTAGTTTTTGTCTTCTACTTTTAGAAGTATAAGATTATTGATGTCCAAATTTATGTGAAAATTGCATGCAATACAAATTATGTTCATTTATGAAATTATTAACTTTTTTGAATGGATAAAACCCAAACACCTGTGCTGTCAAGTCAATTCTGACCCTATAGGACAGAGTAGACCTGCCTCATTGAGTTTCCAAGGAGTGGTGGTGAGTTTGAACTGCCAACCTTTTGGTTAGCTGCCGAAAGCTTAACCACTGTGCCACCAGGGCTCCCTTAGAATGGATATATTATATATTAAATTAAAATCAGCAGCATTGTTTGAGAACATAATACATAAAAGTTTAAATGTTGAGGGGGTTCTAAACTTAATGAGATGTAGGCACCATGATCAGGAAAGCAAGTCATGATAATATAAATGATATGGCGATGGGTACAGTAGTATCTGTGGTGGCTGAAAGCCTAGTGTGTTTAGAGCACAGGCTGCATGTAAGTGTGGAATAGAGAATTTTTGCTTTTGTTTTTTCCCCATCAAACTTAGTTTTATCAGTTGTAATTTATTTGTCTTGATATTGAAGAAAATCATGTGAGAATCCATTAAGCAAATATCTAAAACACATGCAAAAGTAATAACTATAGGCATATCACCTCAATACCTACTAAAGTGCATAAATCTGAATTTCCTTCAATATAGAAATACCCAAAGTGTAAAGAACTCGGATTGCATACGTAATATTTCTTAACACCATGAGTAAATTACGTGTGGCATACTGACAAATTATTAAAAAACAATAGAGGTGTAAGTTGTACTACTGTACATGTATGTTATCTAATTTTGTGTGAATAAAAAATAATGTATAGTAACAGCAGAGATGGATAGTAGTATGCTATGGCAAAAATCTTGTTTGTAAGTGAAAGATTAAAGTAGCAATTAGCCCTCCAAGTCTGAGATTTCCCAAGTCATTTGATCAAGTTTTCATAAAGATATGTACAAGCTTCCTTTAAAAAAAAAAAAAAAAATTTTTTTTTTTTTTTTCCTTTTAAACAAATCTTATTTCTGCATCATTTTACATCTTTCAGGCACCAGTAGAGCCATGGTCAATGCAAACGGCACCACAGGAATAAACTTCATTCTTCTAGGGCCTTTAACCACACACAGATCCACCTATTCCTGTTTGCCATGGTGCTTATGATCTTCATCACCTCACTGATGGGCAACACCCTTATGATCATTCTCATTCATGTGGACCCTCAACTCCACATGCCCATGTACTTCCTGCTTAGCCAGCTTTCTTTCATGGACATGATGCTGGTCTCCACCATCGTTCCCAAAATGGCAGCCAACTACCTGAGGGACACTAGGTCTATCTCTCCCACTGGCTGTGGAGTCCAGATCTTCCTGCTTCTCACTCTGGGAGGGAGTGAATGCTTCCTCTTAACGGCCATGTCTTATGACCGCTATGTGGCCATATGTCACCCACTGTGCTACCCCATTCTCATGAGTCAGAAGCTCTGTTTACTCGTGACGTCAGGTTCCTGGCTCCTGGGAGGGATCGATGGGCTGATGCAGGCTGGTGCCACTTTGAGCTTCCCTTACTGTCACTCACGGGAAATCAATCACTTTTTCTGTGAAGCACCATCACTGGTACGCCTTGCCTGTGCTGACACCACGATTTTTGAGTTTTTCATGTATGTCTGCTGCATTCTGATGCTCTTGATCCCTTTGTCTCTCATTTTGGCCTCATACAGCCTTATCCTGGCTGCAGTGCTCTGCATGCGGTCAGCTGGAGCTGGGAAAAAAAGCCTTTAAGACCTGCTCCTCTCACCTGGTGGTTGTGGGACTCTTCTATGGCACCATCATGTTCATCTACATGAGGCCCAAATCTAACGATTCAGAGGACCATGATAAGGTGGTCTCAGTGTTTTATACCATCTTCACACCTGTCTTGAACCCCCTTATATACAGTGTGAGAAATAAAGAAGTCAAGGGTGCCTTAAGGAGGTGGCTGGAGAGACATTTTATGTGATATCAGTGCTGAGCATAATTTGCCAAAAGGGCAGCAACCAAACTGGATACAGGTTACATTTCTAAAATATTGTTTTGCTATTTTGTTCATCCCATTTAAATTCTTCTTTTTGTGTTATCAAGTTATTTTGCTCTTACTTTGCCAATCTGGCTCCATTGTTCCTATGTGATTGTTTTTATATATGGTGAACTAAATAAAAATTGTATTTGTCCTCCTGTCATAACTTGCAGTGGTGTTTTTGCTCTGAAATTAGGGCTCTGGCAATAAGTATGAGTGATTGAGTTTCTAAATAGCATATGATACGTGCATAATTTGTATTTTTTGATAAATAATGGAAATCATTAATTTTGATGGGGATAATACCTTTTGAAAACTAAATGTAGATCCTAAATCACATAATGAAGATAAAATAAATTCAAATGAAATAAGGACCCAATGTGACCATCAAACATAAAATACGTAAGAAGACATCAAGAAATATTTGCAAAATGTTGCTGTGGGAAGATTTGTTAAAGAAACTTCCAGACAGAATATAAAAATGCTAATTGGCTTTTCATGACCTATGTTAAAACGTAAGAGTAGAGAGATGAGCTGAAGAAAAAAATATATTGTGTACAAAGGAGTCAGTACACAGTGGATTCAAAAATAAAACTTTCTTTCAGCAAAGAAGTCTCAAATTAAGAAAGGGCCTCAGGCCAAAGATCCAACACAAGTTGTGACTCTAAAATCATTTATTAAGGCTTCAGGACGATTTAAGACACTGTACCTTAAATAAACATCCAAACAGACAAAAGACCTTCTATAAATCTTGAGAGTCTTGTAGGTTCTCTTTAGTTAAAAATAAATAGGACTACTAAAATGTTTTAGGGCACTGTAGTGCAGCAGAGTCACAGGAAGCCCAAGGTTGGTAGTTGTGGGTTTTGTCCAATGGAGTAAATTCCAGTAAGATTCACGGAAAACTCGCAATGTTTGCAAGCATGTTTTTCTGACAGAAATACCACTAGTTTGGTCTGAGTAAGCTGATTGAGGTGACTACTCAGTTTTCTTATGGTAGAGCAAGGGTGACTCAGAAAGCAGAGGCAAAAATCATGTAGAATAATTCCCAGAGAATCACACTGAATCTTAGTTAAGGAGCTGGCAACAGTTTCTACCAGAATTTTAGAATTGCAAGTGACTGTATGCTATCCCATTCCCTATTTTAAGAAATGTCTTAAGAGTAATTGTGTTGGTGCAATTATATAATCCCCATGCTGTGACAAAGAGAGAAACCAAGACTTCTAGTGCACATCCCCAGCTGAGAGCCCGCCCAAATTCAAAGCCATTTTTTTCAGTCCTTGGTGGCACATCATGCAAGTGTATCTTTCAGCTCCCAGTTGAGCCACTTCCACTGATGAAGCGTGGAGTAGAGATGAGCTGTCCCTGATGAAACCTGCTGAAATTGCAAATTCATTTGCAAAATAAATAATTGTTGTTTTAAACTGCTGTGCTTTGTGGATACACACACACACACACACGTACACACATATACACACACTGGAATAGTGCTCAGGTGAATATATGTGTTACCTAAAACCCATAATAAAGATATGAACTACATTTGAATAAAAGGGATTATAATTCTCTTTCCCTACTTCATATAATCTGGAACCATTGTTCTGAAAATAATATTTTTATCTGTTTAGAATTATTTTATATTACAGAGAAGTCTTACCACTTCGGCTTTGATTAAAGTTTTAAGATGTTCTAGAAGTGAAAAATCAAAAACAATGTGGTTGAGGAAAACCACTTAGATTTTTCCGTGAGAGGACCAGGGGTTGCCGTGTGGGATCAGTCAACTAAGAACATGTACCTTGGGTAAGTTAGCTTCTCTGATATACAACTATTCTGTCTATAAAAACAGCATTCCTAAAATTAAAAATATATGTATTATCAAGATTAATTTAAGTTAGTAATGTGAAAATAACATGACAGAGACTTCAGTGCCTGGAAACATGGCAGATGAGGTATCATAACCAACACACAGAGCTAGTTGAATAGATAGATAGACAGACTTGGAAACAGATTATAGGCATGTGGATCTAAGTTTTTCTTTCATGCATTAAAGAACTGCATATATATACCACAGACACACACATACACAAATAAAAACAGTAATTAGAAAAATAAGGCAGAAGGAAGTAGCTTCTTTACCAGAGTATTAGTCAAAGGAAATAAAAAAACAATGCTGTATCAACTTTCATGGCTCTGTGTTTCATGGACAACAGGAGATAAACTACAAGGCCCCTAAAGGTGAGGATTCAGAAGAACTCTGAATAAACCAGGGAATGTAAGGGACAACACAATTCTGTGTGAGTTAGCTAGAAATTAACCTCCCAGCTCCTCAAGTAGGTCCAGGAAATCTGCAGAAAATTCTTTCTCAGTGAATGGCACCAAGTAGAGTGGCTGAGAACTCAGTCAAGAACTTGTAGGTCACATAAAAAGCCCATAATTGTCTGCTGGAGAGAGAGGTCCCATGGAGCAGCATTGCGGCACTAGACATGGGAGTGAAGAAGTATTCTTGGACATTCAGCCCAATAGGTTTTCAGATGACTCCAGCCAGTATCTGATTGCAACTTCAAAATGGACATTCTAGCAGAGAACCAACCCACTCAACCCAGAATCCTGGGGAGATAATAACTTATTGTTTTAAACTGCCAAGTTTTGTGGTGTTTTGTTAGACAGCAATAGCTGTGAAGATATGAGTTAAAATATATAATACCTTTTATTGTTTGAGTAGATGAAGTTGTAATAAAATTAGTTTTTGATTAATTAAGTGCATGGTACATTGTCCTAGATTATCACTAAACATAAAGAAGTAAAGTGCATATTGTCTTAAATGACACAAAGAAATCGTGAAATGCAAAAAAATAATCAATCCAAAGAAGACAGGAATGAGATGAAGGGGGGACACAGAGAAGATAAGTAACTAAAAATCACTACATTGAATAATATAAAGTTTTTTTTAATTTAAAATAAAAAAACTAATAAGCTGAAAAACATAAGTTTTTCAGCAAATGTAAATAGACTAAATATTCCGAGCAAAGAATCTAGACTGGAGAAAACCTTTTCGTATTTTAATTGTTGTTGTTAGGTTCCTTCATGTGGGTTCCTACTCAGAGCGACCCTATGTGCATCATAATGAAACACTGCCCCATTTTGCCCCAACCTAACTATCATTTCTATGTTTGAGCCCATTATTGCGGCCACTGTGTTAATCCCTCATTTTTGCTGACCCTCTACTTCACCAAGCATGATGTCCTTCTCCAGGGACTGGTTCCTCCTTAAAATATGTCCAAATTACATGGGACGAAATCTCGCCATCCTCGCTTCTAAGGAGCATTCTTGCTGTACTTCTTCCAAGACAAATTTGACCATTCTTTTGACAGTCCATTTTATATTCAATATTTTCCACCAACACCGTGATTCTAAGGCATCGATTCTTCTTTGGTCTTCCTTACTCGTTGTCCATCTTTCACATGCAGAAGTGGCAAAAGGCAACTGAAAATACAATGGCTTGGGTCAGGTGCACCTTAGTCCTCAAAGCGACATTTTTGCTTTTTAACACTTTAAAGAGGGCTTTTGCAGCCAATTTGCCAAATGCAATACATCCTTTGATTTTTTGACCGCTGCTTCCATTGGAGTTAATTGTAGATCAAAGTAAAATTAAATCCTTGACAACGTCAGCATTTTCTCCATTTATCACGATGTTGGTTACTGGTCCAGTTTTGAGGATTTTTGTTTTCTTTATTTTGAGGTGTAATTCATACTGAAGGCTGACGTCTTTGATCTTCATCAGCAAGTGCTTCAAGTCCTCTTTACTTTCAACAGGCAAGGCTGTGTGTTCTGCATATTGCAGGTTGTTAATGAGTTTTTCTCTAATCCTGATGCTGCCTTCTTCATATAGTCCATCTCAGATCATTTGCTCAGCATACAAATTGAATAAGTATGGTGAAAGGATACAATCCTGATGCACATCTTTTCTGATTTCAAACTAAGCAGTGTCCCATTGTTGTGTTCCAGTTACTGCCTCTTGGTCTATGTAGAGAATCCGCATGAGCAAAATTAAGTGTCCTGGAATTCCCACTCTTTGCAATGTTATCCAAAATTTGTTATGATCTACTCAGTCAAATGCCTTTGAATAGTCAATAATTAACACAGAAAGATCTTTCTGTTCCACAGTCAGCCCCTGGCCTTGTTCTGACTGATGATATTGAGCTTTTCCTTTGTCTCTTTCCATAGATGTAGTCGTTTTGACTTCTGTGTATTCCATCTGGCGAGGGCCATGTGCATAGTTGCCATTTATGTTGGTGAAAAAAAGGTATTTGCAATGAAGAAGTCATTGGTCTCGCAAAACTCTATCATTCAATCTCCGGCATTGTTTCTATCACCAAGGCCATATTTTCCGACTACCAATTGTTCTTCTTTGTTTCCAACTTTCACATTCTAATCACCAGTAATTACCAATGCATCCTGATTGCACATTCAATCAATTTCAGACTACAGAAGCTGAAAAAAATCTTCAATTTCTTCAACTTTGTTCTTAGTGGTTGCTGCGTAAATTTGAATGATAGTCATATTAACTGGTCTTCCTTATAGGCCTATGGATATTATCCTATCACTGACAGCACTGTACTTCAGGATAGACCTCGAATTGTTCTTTTTGACCATAAATGTAACACCATTCCTCTTCAAGTTGTCATTTCTGGCGTAGTAGGCTATGTGTTGTCCAATTCAAAATGGCCAATACCAGTCCATTTCAGCTCACTAATGCCTAGGATATCGATGCTTATGTGTTCCATTTCGTTTTTGAAGATTTCCAATTTTCCTAGATTCATACTTCGTATATTTCAGGTTCCAAGCATTAGTGGTATTTTCAATTGCCTCATATGCATGTGAAAGATGGACAAAGAATAAGGAAGACTGAAGAAGAATAGATGCTTTCGAATTGTGGTGTTGGCAAAGAATATTTAATATACCAAAAGAACAAACAAATCTGTCTTGGAAGTAGTACAGCCAGAATGCTCCTTAGAAGCCAGGATGGTGATACTGCATCTAACATACTTTGGCCATGTTGTCAGAAGAGATCAGTCCCTGGAGAAGGACATCATGCCTGGTAAAGTACAGGGTCAGCTTTTAAAAGAGGAAGACCCTCAATGAGATGGATTGACACAGTGTCTGCAACAACGGGCTCAAGCATAACAACGAGTGTAAGTATGGCACGGGGCCGGACAGTGCTTCTTTCTGTGGTACATAGGATCGCTATGAGTCGGAAGCGACTCCACTGCACCTAATAACAACAACAATAAACATCTTTCTGGTATTTTCAGCTTTTAGCCAAGATCCACTGGACATCAGCAATTATATCCCTCCTTCCGTGTCATTTTCGTTATTTTTTTTCTTTCAAATCAGGATTTTTTTATTTTAATATTTATTTAACCACAACTTATTTTTAAAAAAGAAAAGAAAAGAAAGGGAACATATATCTGTGTACCCAAAGTCTAGGACACAGAGCACATGTTTCTTGTAGATCAGAGTCATTATACATGGTTGTCTGCCCAATGGATCAGAATCAAGTCATACAGAAATACAGCTGTATATGGCTTCAGTATGTCATATCTTCTTTGACAAGACAAGTGATGGGACTTACCATTGTGCCAGTTGGGTAGTGCTCACATAGTTCATCTGAAGAGTTAGTGTTTCTTACTCTTTGGTCTGCCATCCCAATGATCCAGATCTTTCTTCATTATAATACCCTGATTCCATTATCCTTTGAAATCCTTCCACTGGCTATATACTTACATATTCAAATTTATCTCTCTAAGTTTATAGTCTCAGTCTTCCTCAATACATTTAATCAATTAATATATAAAAACAGAACCACCGTGGCCAGAAGTAGAACTGAAGTTAATGTAACAGTGGTTAAGAATTTCAACCTAGGTTTACATTCCTACCCATTACTATCCACAGGACTCTGGATGTGATAATAGCACCTACTTCATGGGGTTAATACGGGCATGGAATGAGCAATGTATGAAAAGTACTTGGTACTGTTCCTGACAGTGCACAATAAACGTTGTAATTATAATTAACAATGCACATGTTATAATTGTTATTATGTGATAGCAATGATGGAAATAACAGTAATTCCCAAATGTTATCAGGTAGATATTTTGATTTTTCTCTTTTTTTTTTTTAATTATGCTTTAGATGAAGGTTTACAGAGCAAATTAATATCTCATTAGGCAATAAATACACATACTGTTTTGTGACATTGGTTGCCAACCGTACACCATGTCAACATTCTACCCTTGTCAACCTTGGGTTCCCCATTATCAGCTTTCCTGTTCCCTCCAGCCTTCTCATCCTTGCCCCTGGGTTGGTGTGCCCATTTAGTCTTGATTTGTTTTACGGGACTGTCTAAATTTTGGCTGAAGGGTGAACCTTCGGAGTGACTTCAGTACTGATTTAAAAGGACACTTAGGGGCCATACTCTCGAGGTTTCTCCAGTCTCTGTCAGACCAGTAAGTATGGTCTTTTTTTGTAAGTTATAGTTTTGTTCTGCATTTTTCTCCAGTTCTGTCCTGGACCCTCTATTGTGATCCTTGTCAGAGCAGTCGTTGGTGGTAGCTGGGCACCATCTAGTTATGCTGGACTCAGTCTGGTGGAGGCTGTGGTAGTTGCGGCCCATTAGTTTCCACATCCTTTTCTGAATCGGCTTGAATTTCTGGCAGTTTCCT
The DNA here is from genome assembly GCF_030014295.1 of Loxodonta africana. NCBI lineage: Eukaryota > Metazoa > Chordata > Mammalia > Proboscidea > Elephantidae > Loxodonta > Loxodonta africana. The sequence goes on along the minus strand of NW_026974901.1, from coordinate 401,472 downwards.
GTTGATGTACTGCTGCAGCCATTTTTTAATTATCTTCAGCAAAATTTTACTTGAGTGAAATTTTAAGGAGGCATATTTAAATATAAAGACAAAGAATATATGAAATTTAAAAGGTCAAAAAGATACGTAAGACAAATATTAATTAAAAGGAAATATGGTTTAGCTATAAAATATTAAACAAAGCAGATTTTAAGAAAAAAAAACTCTAGATATGAAGATGCTCACACACACCATATAAGACAGGCTCTATTTTTTTTTGGATTATTAGCTTGGAGTCCTGGTGGTGCAGTGGTTAAAAGCTGACACTTATCAAAAGGTTGGCAGTTCAAATCCACCAGCTGCTCCTTGAAAACCCTATAAGGCAGTTCTGCTTCGCCCTATAGGGTTGCTATGAGTTGTAATTGACTCAACATGATTGGTTTTTATTTTTTCATATTAGCCAGCATGTTTTGTAATGCTCCTTGGTTTTCAGATACTTTCACTGACTTTATTTGACTCTATACCAAGGAGAACTACATTTCCCAAGATCCTTTGCCAGCATATTTCTTGTAGGAAATCACAATGTAAGACTGTCAGAAGATTAGAAATGCTATAGGACAGAAGTCAGCAAATTTCTCCTTCTCTCTTTCCCCACTTCAACTATAGTTCCTGGAAGTAACCGTGGCTCGCCATGATTTCACTTTGAATAAATAGCCACTCTCTTCATGGTTTCAAATATTGTCCGCTGGTCCTCACCTTGGTTCTGGGTTCTGCATGAGGGCCCCACCCATGGGGTCCTGGAAGCCATCTTGTCCTGCTGTTTGACAGTTTTCTGGGTGTTGGAAGCAACATACTGATGGGAGTCTCTAAGTTGATTCAGCTTCCCTTGTTTGGTTCCTTGATTCCCTCATCTCCTATTGAAGTACTTATCTGAATTCTGTTCTCTCTTTTGAAATAGCTAGTGATCTCTCTCCTGATAACTGATTTTTAGATGAGGAAATTAGGCTTAGAAAAAAGTTTTTGAAAGAGACAACGTACTGGAGACATTTTCTTCTCATGATGATGGAAGAAACAATAGAGAAATATGAAAATATAATATCGCTGAAACTCTAGGCTTGGAAGTGGTATACAGACACTTTCAGCCACATGCTATTGAGCAAAGTTTATCAAATCACTAGGTTAACGCGTGATGGAGTGAAGAAGTGTGCTCCTCATGTGATCAGCAGAAGGCAGTAAATACTTGTCAAATGATAGTCTCTTTATCACAGACTCCAAACACCATGGGCAGAAAGTTAGTTGAAAAAACTCTTTAGCAACCATAAGAGTATATTCCACAATTATCATGGCAGATAGGAAACCCTGGTGGCGTAGTGGTTAAGTGCTATGGCTGTTAACCAAAAGGTTGGCAGTTCGAGTCCACCAGGCGCTCCTTGGAAACTCTATGGGGCAGTTGTACTCTGTCCTATAGGGTCGCTATGAGGCAGAATCGACTCAACAGCAGTGGTTTTTTTGGGGTTTTGCATCATGGCAGATAAGGCAATATGAATCTTTTAAAAAGCATATCTCAGAGAGAAGATCCAGGGGCTATGCTATCAAAAAAATGAATGTGAAAACTACTCTAAGGAGGCAGAAATGTGGCCTTATCAGTGACTATTCCTCATCAGAAATATAGTGGGCCTTTAAATGTCTGCCTAATGGAAATTCAGAATTTCTGGGGACCCACGATTCCTGTGGATATCTCATTATTTCTTTCCTAATACCAGTGTTTATTTCCGTTATCCTGTCCCTGTCCAACCAAGACATGCTGGATATCTGGATAACTGGGAAATTTAGATAATTCACAGGTCATCAGATAAAAGATGGACCTTATTGGTGACTGCTTATCACCAAGAGATCCTGGGCTTTGAGCTTATTCCATGACTGAACGGGACATTTGGTTGTCTCCTTTGGAGAGGAGTTGGGACCCAGAAGGGTGAACTACTTGATTAGGAATGTGGGTTAATCATCTGATCTTCATCCTTCCTGGCTCAAGTTTGGATTGCACTTCCCTTTTCTCTGAAGTTAGGTGTGGACTGTGAAACATTAGTGCAAGTGACATGCGTAACCCATGGCAAGAATTTAGAGCCAGCGAGTGAAATTCCATGTTCTTTCCATCTTCCAGAAATTGCTGTTGCTTCACAATGAGGGAAGCACCATCAGCCTGTGTCCCTGAGGGAGGACAAATCCCAAGATAACATGCAGCGTGATCCAGAAATCCACTATTGTGGTTTTATGACAGAGATTTTTTTTTAATCACTGGTGTTATACTACAGCATAAACTAGAATATTATAACTAATTGCCCACATTCTAGACAAAAATTCATGTTTGGGATTCCACTCATCTAAAATTAACAAAATCTTGTCATTCCGGTGAGAAATTTGGGAATGTAGCTAAGTACACAGAGGGTAAAATTTCAGTGTTGAAGGGGAATTAGATTTGTGTATAAGTGGTAAAGACCAATGTTAAAATAATTTGGTAGTTTTTAAAATTTTTTTCTAACAAAATAAGACATAGACTCTGAAGTAACCCAATCTTCAAAAATACTGATATAGGATAGATGGAAATTACATAGGGGAATACAAAATAAATTCTTTTGTTCTTCTCATATTTTATAGAACAATCTCAGAAATCATACTTTTCATTAAGATTTCTGCCATTTTATTTTCATATCAAAAATATTTGAAAGGTAAAAATAAATATATCCTTCCAGCTTTCAAAAATAATCACTGAGTGTATCACAATAAACTGTTCTCTTAATTTGTTTTATTTCTGGGAGTATGCAATAAAATTGCCAAGGAAAACAATAAGGCATCAGCCAATATACTGGGTTATGCAATGCTGAGTATATTCCTCAGCCTCCCTCAGAGGATGCACATGACCCCTTCCCTCACGAAAGTTGTTCTCACTTGTAAATTACTTTCACAGAAAAACAAACAAATATTTCTAATGCTAAGAAAACGTGGCTGTAGGCATCAGATGATAGTGGGTAGAGCATCAAAAATCAGAAAAAAAGTATTTCCTTTTTATTAGATGAAATAAATTTCTAAATGTTCACCATTACTACTCATTTTTCTTTTGGTATCTGGAGACCATAAACATCACTATTCATGGCACCATGACCTGCACGGTGACTAATAAATGATAAGTGTTTGATAACCTAATTGTTGACCTAAATAATATGTAAATTGATGGCTGTATTTTCTTTTTTTATGTAGCATAAAGTAAGTTCCCTAAAACCCGTTGCCATCGAGTGGGTTCTGACTCTGACCAAACTTATACGACAGAGTAGAACTGTGCCATAGGGTTTCCAAGGAGTACCTGGTGGATTTGAACTGCTAACCTTTTGGTTTGCAGCTGTAGCTCTTAACCGCTATGTTACCAGGGTTTCCAAAGTGAATCCAGGGTCTTATATCAAAACTTGCTACTACATTCTGTAAATTGTATTTACAGGCTTGGAGTGGATAAGAAAAGAAATTATAAACAAGAAATTTAAACATGGACTCAATGAGAAAAAATGTATATATATATATATATATATATATATATATATAGTCCAATCAAATGAATTATTTGCAAGGGAAAAAGAATTAATATTTTGTTATAAAAGCTATGATTGGCAATAAATTTACTTTAAGTGAAATCATAACAGCAAGATATAAAATTGTTCTAAATTGAAATTTTTAAGCTTATTTTAAAAATCATAAACAGAGTGAGGGTAACGGGGAAGTTATGGTATATGGAAGCTTTTCAGAAGTAAATATTTAGCAAATGTGTATGGATAACAATTCTTTTTTTTAATATTAAGTATTCTTTTTATTGTGCTTTAAGTGAAAGTTTACAGTTCTAGTAAGTTTCTCATACAAAAACTTATACAGACATGGTTAAGGTGATCCTAGTTGCTCTCCCTACAATGTGACAGCACTCTCCTTCTTTCTCCCCTGTGTATTTCCTGTGTCCATTCATCCAGTTCCTGTCCCCCTCTGCCTTCTCATCTTGCCTCCAGAGAGCTTTACCCACACAGTCACAATGTGTCTACTTGAGCTAAGAAGCACAATCCTCACCAGTTTCATTTTATGTCTTATAGTCCAGTCTAATCTTTGTCTGCAGAAGTGGCTTCAGAATGGTTTTAGTTTTGGGCTAACAGAGAGTCCAAGGGCCATGACCTCTGGAGTCCTTCCAGTGTTCAGTCAGACCATTTAGCCTGGTCTCTTTTACTAGAATTTGAGGTCTGCATTCCACTTTTCTCCTGCTCCATCAGAGATTCTCTGTTGTGTTCCCTTAGAGTGCAGTCATTGGTGGTAACCGGGCACCATCTAGTTCTTCAGTCTCAGGCTGTTAGAGTCTCTGGTTTAAGTGGCACTTTCTGTCTCTTGGGCTCATATTTCCTTGAGTCCTTGGTGTTCTTCATTCTCTTTTGCTCCAGGCGGATTGAGATCAATTGATGCATCTTACATGGCCGCTTGCTAACTTTCAAGACCCCAGACACCACTCATCAAAGTGGGATGTGGAATACTTTCTTAATACGATTTGTTACGTCAGTTGACCTAGATGTCCCCTGAACCATGGTCCCCAGACCCCCCCCCTTGCTACTGTGTCCCTCGAAGTGTTTCGTTGTATTCAGGAAACTGCTTAGCTTTTGGATTAGTCCAGTTGTGCTGACTTCCCCTGTATTGTGTGTTGTCCTTCCCTTCACCTAAAATGATTCTTGTCTACTCTGTAATTAGTGAATATCCCTCTTCCTCCTTCCCCATTCTCGTAATCATCAAAGAATGTTTTCTTCTGTGTTTAAACCTTTTCCTGAGTTCTTATAATAGTGGTCTCAAGCAATATTTGTCCTGCGACTGGCTAATTTCAATCAGCATAATGCCTTCCAGATTCCTACATGTTATGAGATGTTTCATGGATTCATTGTTTTTCTCTATTGTTGCATCGTATTCCATTGTGTGAATATACCATAATTTGTTTATCCATTTATCCATTGGTGGGCACCTTGATTGTTTCCATCTCTTTGCTATTGTAACAGTGCTGCAGTGAACATGGGTGTGCATATATCTATTCTTGTAGGGCTCTTATTTCTCTACACTATATTCCAAGGACTGGGATTGCTGGATCGTATGGTACTCCTATCTTTTTAAGGAAACGCCAAATCGATTTCCTAAGTGGTTGTGCCATTTTACATGCCCACCAGCAGTGTATAAGTGTTCCAGTCTCTCCACAACCTCTCCAACATTTATTACTTTGTGTTTTTTAGATTAGAGCCAGCTTCGTTGTGGTAAGATGGTATCTGATTGTAGTTCTGATTTGCATTTCTCTAAAGGCTATTGATCATGAGCGTTTCCTAACGTAGCTGTTAGCTGCCTGAACGTCTTATTTGGTGAAGTTTCTGTTCATACTCTTTGCCCATTTTTTAATTGGTTTATTTGTCTTTTTGTTGTTGAAGTTTGGCAGTATCTTGTAGATTTTAAAGATTTAGACACTGATCGGATTTGTTGTAGCCAAATTTTTTTTCCCAGTCTATAGGTAGTCTTTTTACTCTTTTGGTGAGGCCTTTGGATGAGGATAAGTGTTTCATTTTTAGAAGCTCCCAGTTATCGACTTTACCTTCCAGTGTTTGTGCATTGCTGGCAATGTTTTGTATACTGTTTATGCTATGTTTGAGGGCTACTAGAGTTCTTCCTATTTTTTCTTCCATGATCTTTATCATTTTAGATTTTATATTTAGGTCTTTGATCCATTTTGAGTTAGTTTTTCTGCATGGTGTGAGAGGTATGGGTCTTGTTTCATTTTTTTGCAGATGGGTATCCAGTTATTCCAGCACCATTTGTTAAAGAGACTGTCTTTTCTCCATTTAATGGACTTTGGGCCTTTGTTAAATACAAGCTGCTCATACGTGGATGAATTTATGTCTCAATTCTCAATTCTGTTCCATTGGTCTATGTACCTGCTGTTGTGCCAGTACCAGGCTGTTTTGACTACCCTGGTGTTGTAATATGTACTAAAATCAGGTAGTGTGAGGCCTCCCACTTTGTTCTAATTTTTCAGTACTGTTTTACTTATCTAGGGCCTCTTCCCTTTCCATATGAACTTGGTGATTTGTTTCTCCATCTCATTAAAAAATGCCATTGGAGTTTGGATCAGGCTTGCATTTATCTATAGATTGCTTGGAGTAGAATAAACATTTTCACAATCTTGAGTCTTCCCATTGAAGAACAAGGTGTGTTTTTTCACTTACGTAGGTCTCTTTCGGTTTCTTGCAGTAGTGTCTCACAGTTTTCTTTGTATAGGTCTTTTATGTCTCTGGTTAGATATGTTCCTAAGTATTTAATCTTCTTGGGGCTATTGTAAATGGTATTCATTTCATGATTTCCTCTTCGACTTTCTCTTTGCTCATATAGAGGAATCCAACTGGTTTTTGCATGTTTATCTTGTATCCTGATACTTTGCTGAAATCTTCTATTAGTTCCAGTAGTTTTCTTGTGGATTCTTTAGGGTTTTCCGTGTATAAAATCATATCATCTGCAAATAGAGATAGTTTATTTCTTCCTTACCAATTTGGATGCTTTTTTTTTTTTTTCCCTAGACTAATTGCTCTGGCTAGGACCTCCAGAACAATGTTGAATAAAAGTGATCATAAAGGGCATCCTTGTCTGGTTCCCGTTCTCAAGGGGAATGATTTCAGACTCACTCCATTTAGGGTGCTGTTGGCTGTTGGCTTTCCATAAATGTCCTTTATTATGTGGAGGAATTTTCCTTCTACTCCTATTTTGCTGAGAGTCTTTATCATGAATGGATGTTGGACTTTGTCAAATGCCTTTTCTGCATCAACCCATAAGACCATGTGGTTCTTGTCTTTTATTTATATGATGGATTACATTGATTGTTTTTCAAATGTTAAACCATCCCAGCATACCTAGTATGAATCCTACTTGGTCAAGGTGACTTACTTTTTCAATATGTTGTTGGCTAGAATTTTGCTGAGGGTTTTTGTGTCTAAGTTCATGGAGAATATCGGTCTCTAATTTTCTTTTTTTGTGGTGTCTTCACCTGGATTTGTTATGACGGTTATGCTGGCTTCATAGAATGAGATTGGGAGTATTCCATCCTTTTGTATGTTCTGAAATACCTTTAGTAGTAGTGGTGTTAACACTTCTCTGAAAGTTTGGTAGAATTCTCCAGTGAAGTCATCAGGGCCAGGGCTTTAATTTATTGGGAATTTTTAATTATCTTTTCAATTTCTTCTTTTGTTATAGGTTTATTTAGCTGTTCTACATCTGTTTGTGTTAGATTAGGTAGGTAGCGTGTTTCTAGAAATTTATCCAATTCTTCTAGGTTTTCAAATTTGTTGGAGTACAATTTTTCATAATATTCTGTTATGATTCTTTTAATTTCAGTTGGGTCTGTTGTAATATTGCCGATCTCATTTCTTATTCGGGTTATTTGCTTTCTCTCCTATTTTTCTTTTGTCCATTTGGCCAATGGTTTATCGATTTTGTTGATCTTTTCATAGAACCAGCTGTTGGTCTTGTTAACTCTTTCAATTGTTTTTCTTTTCTCTATTTCATTTAATTCTGCTCTAGTTTTTATTATTTTGTTTCTACTGGTACCCTAGGACTTCTTTTGCTGCTTTCTTTCTATTTCTTTGAGTTGTAGGGATAATTCTTTGATTTTGGCCTTTCCTTCTTTTGGATGTGTGCATTTATTGCTATAAATTGACCTCTGAGCACTGTTTTGCTGTGTCCCACAGGTCCTGGTAGGAAGTGTTTTCATTCTCATTTGATTCTACGAATTTCTTTATTCCACCCTTAATTTCTTCTATAACCCAGTAGTATTTCAGCAAGGTGTTGTTCAGTTTCTGTGCGTTTGGGTTTTTTTTCACTTGCTTTATGTTATTGGCTTCTACTTTTATGGCTTTATGGTCAGAAAAGATGCTTTGAAATATTTTGATGTTTTGGATTCTGTTAAGACTTGCTTTATGACCTAATATGTGGTCTATTCTGGAGAACGTTCCATGTGCATTGGAAAAGAAAATATGCTTGTCTGCCGTTGGGTGGGGTGTTCTGTATGTGCCTATGAGATCAAGTTGGTTGATTGCGGCATTTAGACTTTCACTGTCTTTATTTAGCTTCTTTCTGGATGTTCTGTCCTTCACCAAAAGTAGTGTGTTGGAGCCTCCTACTATTATTGTAGAGCTGCCCATCTCTATTTTCAGTGCTTTTAGAGTTCATTTTATGTATTTTGGAGCCCTGTCATTGGCTGCACAAAAGGGTCCTTCCTTATCCTTTGTGGTAGATTTTACTTTAAAGTCTATTTTGTTAGAAATTAATATTGCCACTCTTCTTTTTTTTGGTTGTTGTTTGTTTGGTATCTCTTTTCCATCCTTTGAGTTTTAGTTTGTTTGTATCTTTATGTCTAAGGTATGTCTCTTGTAGGCAACATATAGGCAGATCTTGTTTTTTTAATCCACTCTGCCACTCTCTGTCTCTTTATTGGTGCATTTAGTACATTTACATTCAGCGTAATTATGTCTAGGTATGAGTTTAGTGCTGTCATTTTGATGCCTTTTTTTTTGGTTGTTGACAGTTTCTTTTTTCCACTGAATTTTCTGTGCTGAGTAATTTTTCTTTATGTATTATCTTTTCCTCTTTTCCAGTGTTGTTGCTTTTGTTTTTGCTGTCTTCATGTTTTTCTTTTTTATTATTATTTTGATGTGCAGGATTGTTATTTTCCTTTGTGATTACCTTGATAAATTTACCCCTATTTTCATACTCCATATGAAAGATCTATGACTATATCTTTTAGTTCTTCTTTTTTGAGTTAATGTTGTCATCTTTTACTTCATGATGTCTGTTTCCCTGTTCTGAGCATTTTAGCTTTGATTTAGTTTTGTGATTTCTCTGTCTTGAATGATATCTGGTTTCCCTGTCCTCTGTTCTTGTCTTGGATTGTTATCTGATGTTATCGAGTTTCTAACTGGAGGATTTCCTTTAGAATTTCTTGTAATTTTGGTTTGGTTTTGGCAATGTCCCTCAACTTCTGTTTATCTGGAAATGCCATAATTCACCTTCATATCTGAGACAGTTTTGCTGGATATATAATTCTCGGCTGGCAGTTATTTTCCCTTTGTCTTTATATATGTCCTCCCATTGCCTTCTTGCCTGCATGGTTTCTGCTGAGTAGTCCGAGATTAGTCTTACTGACTGTCCTTCACAGGTGACTTTTTGTTTATCCCTAGCTGCTCTTAAAATTCTCTTTATCTTTGGTTTTGGCAAGATTGACTATAATATGTCTTGATATCTTTCTCTTGAGATCTACCTTCTGTGGGGTTAGATGAGCATCTTGGAAAGATATCTCGTCTTTCATGATATCTGGGAGGTTTCCTGCCAACAAATTTTCCACAATTTTCTCTGTATTTTCTGTTTTTCCTCCCTATTCTGGTACTCTGATTACTTGTAGGCTATTTCTCTTGATAGAGTCCCACATGATTCTTAGGGTTTCTTCATTTCTTAAAATTCTTTTATCTGATTTTTCTTTGAATATATTGGTGCCACGTATTTTATTTTCAGTCTCACTAATTCTGACTTCACTTTCCTGAATTCTGCTCCTTTGACTTTCTACTGAGTTGTCTAATTCTGAAATTTTATTGTTGATCTTCTGAGTTTCTGACTGCTGTGTCTCTAAGGATTCTTGAAGCCTATTAAATTTTTCGTTATTCTCTTGAATAACCTTCTTAATTCCCTCAACTGCTTTATCTGTGTGTTCCTTGGCTTGTTCTGCATTTTGCCTGAGCTCTTTTTTTTCTTTCCTGATATCTTGAAGAGTTCTGTATATTATTATTTTGTATTCTATCTCTGGTAATTCTAGGAATATATCTTCATCTGGAAGATTCCTCAATTCTTTGCTTTGGAAGCTTGCTGACATGATCATCGTCTGCTTCTTTATGTGATTTGATATTGACTGTTGTCTCTGTATGTTTGCATACTGTGTCCTAGCTTCTTGCTTTGTTTTGTTTTGAAATACTTAATAGGCTGCTCAAATTAGTTGGTTTGATTAATGGAGCCTTTGAAGCTCTAATGTCCTGTCACCAGATGGCTAGAGCTGTTATCAGATATATGAGCCTAGAAGTCCATTCAGTTTTCTTGTAAGGATTCAGCTCAGATTTCCAGGTAGTTAGTCACCAAGTGTGTGGTGTAGGCTCTCACCTACTGTCTTTGAGGAGCAGTGGTGATTGGTGTATGCACAGGTCTCTTGTTGCATCAGGTGGTCACACTCTGAGCAAGGTAGGGGGTTGACAACCTTTCCCTGAGTGTTTGTGAGGAAGACATGTCCCTGTTCTCTAGAGTGCACAAGTGGGTGGGCTCTGCAGCCATACCATTGACACCCGATACTTTTAACTGTAAGGACTGGGAGACACCACTTATCCTTGTACCCCTGACATGGGTGGCTAGGTGGTGCAGGTGGAGCCACCAGTCCTCAGGCCCCTGATTTGGGTAGGTGCGGACCCTGCTTATTAGAGCAGTGTCAAGCATCAAGAACCCACCTCGCCACTGCACAGCTGAAACTGTTAAAGTCAGACCTTAGGCCACACACCCTTGCACTGTAACAAGAACCCAGCTCCTGAAATGGGCCACACAGTTCTATGCAGGGGTGAAAGCCATTCAAAGTCTATGGTCCACTTGTGCCTGGACAGGAGCTGCTTCTGCCCTGAGTTTCCAGCTTAGAGGAGCCATCAGATTATTTTTTCCCTGTTTGTTAATTTGCTCCATCTCCAATGGCTCTGGTTGCATGCCAGGACCTATCTCAGGCCCAGGGAAATCGAATGTCACTGAAGCCAGCTTGGGGGCCTGGGACAGAGGGTGAGGGATCAGATAAATGGGAGAGAGTTCTTTTGAAAGGGGAGGTATTTGATCTGTGCAGTGAATTAAATGCTAGCACTTATGCCGAGAGCGCTGTTCTTCTCTGATTCTGGAGGCATGAGTAGACTCTGTGCCACTGGCTCTCTGTGGCTAGGGAAACCGTGTACAGAAAGCTACTGCCAGCCCTTCTGCAGTCACACCAGCAGATCAGGGATGAGGGGCGCTGGTTCCCACTGAGTTAGGTCCGGCAACTTCTTGCTGCTTCTGAACCGTATCTCCCTCCCTCTGTTGCTAAGTCCAATTTCTTAACTTTGCCTTTGATGTCCAGGGCTCCTAGCTTGTCATATATATAATCAATTTACTTGTTTTTTCAGGTCTTTGTTGTAAGAGGGACTATCAGAAGCATCTGACTACTCCACTATCTTGGCCCTGCCTGCATCTGATGCATTCTTGTCTAGCTATATTTGATAGATACTTTTCTAGGTTAGAACATAAGTTTTCCTCATGCTTTCAAAGTAGACATTATGTTCTCATGCCTGACTGATGGAAATTCACAGTCATGGGAATTCTTTCCTTTTTTTTTTTTTGATTCAAAAAATCCTCTTATAAAATGTAATGAAGAAAAGTATGTAAAATTGTTTATTTGCATTTTATGAATTCCTAACTTGGATTATTTCTAGCATAAATATAAATATTGAAAACAACTGCAAATATATCATCACAAAGTTTCACAATCCATATTTGCAACAATGGTTGAGGGCACCTGCTTTCCCTTGGACCATTTCTATTACTATTTTTAAGTCTTCCAATAGCTGATAAACCATTTGGAAAAATGATGAATTCCAGCTGTCATTTTAATTTAAATTTATTTTTTAGTGAAATTAGATAAATTTCCATGAATATATTTGTGCCTTCTTATCTTCTACTGGACTCTCCTGACATATATTTTGCTCATTTTTATACTTTTATGTTGATTTGAGGAGTGCTGGTGGCATAGTGGTTAAGAGCTATGACTGCCAGTCAAAAGGTCGGCAGTTTGAATCCACCAGGTGCTCCTTGGAAACCCTATGGGGCAGTTCCACTCTGTCAAAATTGACTCAATGACTTGGTTTATATGTATCATAAAGACAGGAAAGAAAGAAGAGACCAAAATGGATGTCAAAAGAGACTTCGAAACTTTCTCTAAAATATCTGGTAGCTAAAGGGAATAGAAAAAATTAAGAAGTAGAAGAGCTGAACAGAAGATTCAAAGGGCAGCTTGAAAGACAAAATAAAATATTATAATGAACTGTGCAAAGATCTGGAGCTAGAAAATCAAAAGGGAAGAAAACTCTCAGTATTTCTCAAGCCAAAAGAACTGAAGAAAAATTCAAGCTGCAAGTTGCAATATTGAAGGATTCTATGGGCAAAATATTGAACAGCTCAGGAAACATCGAGAGAAAGATGGAAGGAATACGCAGAGTCATTATACCAAAACTAATTGGCCAATGTTCAACATTTCAGGATGTAGCATATGATCAAGATCCAATGGTACTGCAGGAAGAAGTCCATGCTATGCTGAAAGGAATGGCAAAAAACAAGGGTCCAGGAACTGATAGAATACCAATTGAGATGTTTCAACAAACAAATGCAGCACTGGAAGTGCTCACTTGTCTATGCCAAGAAATTTGGAAGAGAGCTACCTGGCCAACCAACTGGAAGAGAGCCAATATATATGCCTATTCCCAAGAAAGGAGGTCCAATCAAATGCAGAAATTCTTGAACAATATCATTAATATCACATACAAGCAAAATTTTGCTAAAGATCATTCAAAAGTGGCTGTAGCAGTGTATTGACAGGGAACTGCCAGAAGTTCAAGATGAATTCAGGAGAGGATATGGAATGAGGGATATCATTGCTGATGTCAGATGGATCCTGGGTGAAAGCAGAGAATACCAGAAAGATGTTTACCTGTGTTTTATTGACTATGCAAAGACATTCGACTGCGTGGATCATAACCAATTACGTATAACATAGCAAAGAATGTGAATTTAGAGCACTTAATTTTGCTCATGAGAAACCTGCACATAGATCAAGAGGCAATCGTTCCAACAGAACAAGGGGATACTTCATGGTTTAAAGTTAAGAAAGATGTGCATCAGGTTTGTATCTTTTCACCATACTTATTCAATCTGTACGCTGACCAAGTAACCTGAGAAGCCAGACTGTATAGAAGAATTTGGCATCAGGATTAGAGGAAGACTCATTAACAACCTGTGATATGCAGATGACAAGACGATGCTTACTGAAAGTGAAGAGGACTTGAAGTACTTAGTGATAAAGATCTAAAACCACAGCCTTCATTATAGATTACACCTCAACATAAAGAGAACAGAAATCCTCACAACCAGACCACTAAGAAATGTCATGATAAAAGGAGAAAATATTGAACTTGTCAAGGATTTCATTTTACTTGGAGTGACAATCAAAGCAGCATTCAAGAAATCAAATGACGTGTTACTTTAGGCAAATCTGCTGCAGAAGACTTCCTTAAAGTGTTAAAAAGCAAAGATGTCACTTTAAGGACCACGGAGTGCCTGATCCAAGCCATGGTGTTTTCAACTGCCTTATATGTGTGTGAAAGCTGGACAAGGAGTAAGGAAGACCAAAGAAGAGTTGGTGCCTTTGAATAATGGTTTTAGTGAAGAATATTTAATGTACCGTGGACTGCCAAAAGTAGAAAAAAAATCTGTCTTGGAAGAAGTACAGCAAGAATATCCTACTGAGCAGTTACATCTCTCTTATAGGGTTGCTGTAAGTTGGAATCAACTCAATAACAATGGGTTTCATTTGGTTTAAGTGGAGTTCAAGGAAAAAATGTTTTATATAAATATCACAAAATACATTTCCTAAATCTAAATTGACAATTTAGATTTAGGAAATGTATAAATTTTGTTGCATTTTTTTATTTATGAGAAAATAAAATTTGTAACTCTTCAGGGTTATACTTTATCTATATTAATGGGGTGCCAATTATACTTTCTGAGCATTCTTTTTAGTTCATATGATTTTTCAGTTGAGTCTAATAGTGTTTCAGGTTGATTATATCATACGTAAATACCATTCGTTTTTGCTAGCTTTTCAAAGGTAAGATATTTTTGGTTCCAGTGTTGTTTGCCATGATATCCAGGTCTACAATTTCCAAGAAAAATGTTGAGTATTTGATCCTTAATGTTTGATTGTAACATTGATGGAAAACATTAACAGTGTTTTATTTTCCATTTAAACTATGTATGCATTTTATCATATTACAGATTTTTTTCTGCCTCTTCTAGACTATCAAAAAAAAAAATTAGTATGTTTGTATTTAGTGTTCTATGGGAATTTGCATTATTTTTTACCAAAAATGTTTATCCCCCACTTATGTGATGTCAGGGTTTTTCTCTAATTTGGAGTCATCATTGACTTCTCTCTTTCTCTAACATCTTATATACAACACTTTCTGTTGGTTGTATCTTCAGAATAGATTCCATATCTGCCCACTTCTAAATTACTCCCTTGCCAACACCCTGGGCCTGGCTGCCATTACAGCTTGCTCAGACACTGCAAGGGCCTCCTAACTGCTCTCCCAACCTTCAATTTTTCCCTCTAGAGTCTAATCAGACAACAACCAGGGGGAAGTTCTTAAAACATTACTCAGGTGACATGTCTCTCTGATCAAATCTTTTCAAAGATTTTAAATAAATCCAAGTCCTTTAGGCTGCCATGATAGTCTTTTGGACATATCTCTCACCTCACTACAGAGCACCCCTCTCTCCCTTGATTTCTGTTGTGCATCCTCCTTGTTTTGTTTCATTGCCTCCAGGCCTTTGGACTGGGGTTGGTTCTCTCTCCTAGCATTTTTTTCTTTTTTTTCCATATTTTCCTGTTGGTTGTCTCTCCCCTTTCTTTCAGATCTCTGCTCAGATACCACTCTTAAGAAAGGACTTTGCTGACCAACTAATTTAACCTATAAATTAACATTCTACTTCAATGCCTTGCTCATTTTGTAAGCATTAGCATTACTTTGAATTTTACTGTATCTCTATTTGTATATGCATTTTTTGTGTATTTCTACATTGGAATGTAAGTTTCTGATGGGCAGAGATTTGTCTGATGGTTTACTTCTGTTTCTATGGGACCTGAAACAGCAGTTGACAAACAATATGCACTTACTTAATATTTTTTAATGAATGGATTATTGTACTGGTCCTATTGTAGGGCCATCTTAGGAATTTTGTAATTACAAATATATGTTTAAAATACAGTATCTTTTTTATCTACTGACAGCATTCATTTTCTGGGATTTGATTTATGGTATTAAATAATATGCATAAGTGAGGCTTGTCCAACTTTATATTTTTGTTCTTTTTATCAAATGTTTCAGTGATAATGCCATAAATATTCATGATATATTGATAACAATTTCTGATAACAATTAAGTAGCAACTACAATATACCAAGCAGTGTTCTACACATTTTGTTTATAATAAGTCACTTAACTTTCACAGGGAGTCCCTAGTTGCACTAAAAAAAAAAAAAAAATTTTTTTTTTGCTGTTAACCAAAATATTTGTGGCTTCAGTCTGCCCAGAGGCACCTCAGAAGAAAGACCTAGTGATCTACCTCCAAAAGGTCACAGCAATTGAAAGCCCTACAGAGTATGGGTTTGCCATGAGATGAAATCAGTTGGATGGCAACGAGTTAATCCTCACAACATCAAAAGCTATTACTTCTATTGAATCTGTTACTGTTGTTACTGCCATTGTACAGATGACAAAGTTGAGGCTCAGAGAGGTTAAGTAACTTGTTCTTGGTCATGCAACTAGAATTCGTATGATTATTATTAATCACATGGTTTTGTTCTATTTTATATTCTCCACTGTCTAAACAGAAGCATCGCAAAAGGGGGGCAGAGGAGGGCACATGCCCCAGGGTCCAAGTCCAAGGGTGCAGCAGACAAGGTACAGAATACTTTTAGGCACCACAAATATGAAAGCCAGACAAGAGGGGGAAGACATTTCTGCTGACTCATCAACATCTATTCATCTTGAAATTTGGGATAGGGAAAGGCTGAACTTAGAGATTGCCCCTGGAAACTCCTTACCCTCACTATGCCCTGTGTCTGCAATATATTACAAAGTATAAGAATTGCAAGTTTCTTGCTATTTTGATAAAAGTAACATAAAAATTATATGACAGTGATTTGCTTTGGATTTTAATGGTTCAGTAGCTTTCTAGTTTAGGTATTTTCTATTCAGTGTTTTTTTGGTATTTTATTGATTATATTTTGTTAATGTATATCTGTGAACAGACTTACACGCGTGTATATGAACACACACATGCATGCACACACTCCTACACTCATGAACACACATATTCACTCAAGGATTTCACGGATAAAATTATAATATTGACATGAAGGTAGATCTCAATAATTCTTGAGATATAGAAAGTTAATGGTTAAGAAGACTAAATTCCATCAATACTGTTTATATATTCTATGCAAATCTAATAAAAATCACAACAAAATTTGTAAAGAAAATGACAAACTAATTCTAAAACTTACGTAGGTATGTAAAGGCCCAATAGTAGCTAGAGTAGTACTAAAAAATAAGTAACAGCCCCTACCAGATACCTGACATTTTGTAATAAATGAACAGTGCTGTGTCCTTATTTAAATAAACAGACTTCTCATTTGACTAAATCGTTTATGTCATTGTTTAATTTCTATCTCTATGTTTACAACTACCAAATTTATATCTCCAAATAGAATCTCTTCCCTGAAATCTATGGTTGAATATCAACTTCCAAGTTAATCTCTCCATGAGGATATATGTTAAGTATTCAAAGTTGACGTATTTGAAGTTTAAAGGTTGATTAGGCTCTCCAAGATATTTTCCTGCTCAATCTTCATCCTATCAATAAATGATGCCTTTATTCAACCAAAGCTTTAGTAGCATCCCTGACTCCACTGTTCTCTCAAAGAATGCATTGTTCAGCATTTGCTCATTGTCTTCAGGATTTTGCTACTTTTGCTATTTTCCATACTTGATGGTTCAAGTCATCATACTTACTCACCTGTACTTTTGTAATATCTATCTAAATTGTCTTACTGTGCCCATCTTTGTACCATAAAGCACATGGAATAATCCATTTAAAGTATGTTAGATTTTATTACGGTTCTATTCAATTTTACAAAAACCTGAGTTGAATGGAAAGCTTTTAAAATTAAACTCAAGGCCCAACTCCACCTGGCCTCCATTGTTGTGTGCTCCTCAATTCCTATTACATCACTGGGCTCTTTCATTGTATTACAGCTATATTTTGCTGAGGTTTCTTCTTTGGATACTAACTCATCTCTTATTTCAGGGCTTTAGCCAGTTCATTTGCTTTGAGCAGTCTGCTTCTAGAAATGATAGAGAGACTTCATCCCTGAACCAGTTACTATCTTGTCCTTTACCCTATTTTTTTAATTTTTCTTCAGAGAGCAAGGCACCATCTAACTATATATGTAATTATGTGTATCTATTTCTGTCTACTACTAGAAAAAGAATTGATGCATGCAAACTCCAGTGTTGATGAAGAATATTGAATATACCATAGACTCCCAATAGAATGAATGTTTCCTCATGCAGTCTTAGAATAAATACAACCAAAATGTACCTTAGAAATTAGGACGGTGTTTTAGTCATCTAATGCTGCTATATCAGAAATACCACAGGAGGATGGCTTTAACAAAGAAAAATTTATTCTGTCACTGTCTAGTAGGCTACAAGTCCAAATTCAGGTCGTCAGCTCCAGGGGAAGGCTTTCTCTCTCTGTCTGCTCTGGAGGAATGCCCTTGTCATCAATCTTCCCTTGGTCGGGGAGCATCTCAGTGCAGGAATCTCAGACCCAAAGGACATGCTCTGCTCCAGCACTCCTTTCTTGGTGGTATGAGGCCCCCATGTCTCTCTTCTCACTTCTCTCTTTTGTATCTCAAAAGAGATCCACTTAAGACACTACCTGATCTTATAGATTTCATCAACATAACTTCTGCTAATACATTTTATTACATCATAGTGATAGGGTGTACAACACTTAGCGAAACCACATCAGATCGTAAAATGATAGGCAATCATAGAATCGGACAAGGGAATCATGACCTAGGCAAGTTGACAGATATTTTGGGGGGGGACACAATTCAATCCATGACAGCTGGTGAGACTTCAAATTGCTTACTTTGGACATGTCATCAGGAAAAACCAATTGCTAGGAAAAGGTACCATGTTTGGTAAAGTAGAGAGCCAACCAAAATGGGGGAAACCCTTAGTGAGACGGAATAACCCAATAGCTGCAACAATGGACTCAAAATACCAAAGATCATGAAGATGTTACAGGACATGGCAATCTTTCATTTTGTTATGCATAAAGTCACCGTAACTCGGAACCAACTTGATGGCAGCTAACAACAACTAGAATGCATATACTTTGACATCCTGCTTTGGTATCTGAAAAAAATATTTGTGTCCAGAAAGTATTTCTTGGATGAGTGAATGCAACTTGTGTAGATTAGATTATTAGTCACCAAATATTGACATTATTCCCCTGCTTGCCCCCCCCACACAGACCTACACTGTCTCCATGGGAGGAGTATATTTCCTGACCCATTGACACTAGTCTTGGCCATGTTACTTGGTTAATGGAATGTGGATATGAGTGTGAGTGTGGTGTTTCCCAGCCTAGTCTGTAAGAGACTTCTCCTCTGAAAGCTTGAAGTTCTACCATGAGATGAACTTGCCTCAAGTGTCTGCCGCCCCTTCAACTTGTCCAAGGAAATTAAGAGATGCATGGAAACAACCTGAACTCAAAACCTAGCTGATCTGTAGAGTTGCATGAAATACTTTTTATTACATGTCACTAAGATTTTGTGGTTGTCTTTTATGCATCATTATTGTAGTAAAATTCTGACTAATATCCCAACCCAGTGCCTTCGAGTCAATTCCATGACTAATATAGGAACATGATATGGAAGCCAAATACAGACCTAATGGTATATGAAGTATATGATTAATTCACTATACCTAGAAACAAGGGAAAGGGTTATCCTTGGTGCATCCTGAGTAGCGGGGTACTTCTCATCTCTTCCACATCAGGATTTGCCATATGACTTGCTGGGCAAATGGAATATGAGTGAAGTGAAAGATTCCACATTCAAACAGAAGAATTAAGTGCCATTTACCTGGTTCCATCCATATTCCTATGCATTTGCCATGATAGTGACTAACATAAGAGATGCTAACCAGAAATGAAATAGGAAAGATGATAATACAGAGCAGATTTGCACTTGACTCACACCCAAGAGGTATTATAAATGAGAAATATCCCCACATTTTAAGTCAATGGAACTTGTGGATTGTCAATCAACTAGGATAGAGTTCAAGCCCAGTTCCAAGGATATAACCCAACCATTTCACCAATAACAGTAATCCCATTTGTCATGATTATTTCTGGAGCATGAATTAAACCAGACGTTGTCTAATTAGGTCAACTGTTTATTTATTCTAGAAGGGGTTCATGCACCTGTAATTATTATACAAGTTTGAACTCAGGTTTTTTTTTTTTTTTTTTAACCCAGTTAACACAAATTTTAACTGATTTAGTGATAATGCAAAAAAAGTGCTGCTGCTGATGATAATGGTGATGATATACACCCGTCCCAACCCATATGTATTTTATATAATTAATACTGACAGGAGCTTGGGTGAAATTTTGACTTGCTCTACAAGCATGACTAGAAACCAGTGAGATATCACAGGTGTCTCCTATGAACAATAGGCATATTGGTTTTGACAGACCCTAAACCAAAGATGTCCCTATAATAGCTGACTTGAATATCATATTTTTAATACCATTAGGTGACCATTTATATATTTTTATAACTGGTCCTTATTAATGGTAAGATAAACGGGACATTAATAGATTTGAATATCAGTATAACAACAGAGAACTGCAAAAAATTCAAGCCAGATTCAGAAGAGGGAGTGGAACCAGGGATATCATTGCTGATGTCAGATGGATCCTGGCTGAAAGCAGAGAATACCAGAAGGATGTTTACTTGTGTTTTACTGGCTATGCAAAGGCATTCGACTATGTGTGGATCATAACAAATTATGGATAACATTGTGAAGAATGGGAATTCCAGAACACATAATTGTGTTATCAGGAACCTGTACATGGATCAAGAGGCAATTGTTCAGACAGAACATGGGGAGACTGAGTGGTTTACAGTCAAGAAAGGTGAGTGTCAGGGTTGTGTCCTTTCACCATACCTATTCAATCTCTATGCTGAGCAAATAATCTGAGGAACTGGACTGTATGAAGAAGAATGAGGTATCAGAATTGGAGGAAGACTCATTACAGCCTGCATTATGCAGATGACACAACCTCGCTTGCTGAAAGTGAAGAGGATTTGAAGCATTTACTGAGGAAAATCAAAGACTACAGCCTTCATTATGGATTACACTTCAACACAAAAAAACAAAAATCCTCACAACTGGACCAATAAGCCAAACCACGATAAACAGAGAAAAGATTGAAGTTGTCAAGGATTTCATTTTACTTGGATCCACAATCAATACCATAGCAGCAGCAATCAAGAAATCAAAAGATGCTATTTCCAGAGGCAGAGCCAAGGTGGCAGAATAGACAGGCGCTTCCAGCGAGCTCTCTTTACAACAAACACCTGAAAAAAACAAGTGAAACAAGTATATTTATGACAAGCTAGGAGCCCTGAGTATCAAAGGCAAGCTTAGAAAAAGAACTGAGGGGCAGGGGGAGGAAGAGATGGTTCAGAAGTGGAGAGGAGTTACCAGACCTGAATCATGGGGAGCCCTTAGGCCCCATTCCCAGGAGCTGCAGTGGCGGGTTGGTACTAGTGTT
Organism: Loxodonta africana; assembly: GCF_030014295.1. Classification (NCBI taxonomy): domain Eukaryota; kingdom Metazoa; phylum Chordata; class Mammalia; order Proboscidea; family Elephantidae; genus Loxodonta; species Loxodonta africana. Next base: position 380,658 of record NW_026974901.1, on the reverse strand, counting down.
CGGCCACAGTTTCCTCAGGGAGAAGCAGCCAGCCATACAGCCTACTCAGACCTCTGGAATCAGAGAAGAATGGCCCTCTCAGCAAAAGCTAATTACCTGCATATATTTCACTGCACCCCCCACTCTGCCCCCCCGCGCCCCCTACTCCCAAGATGGCTTCAGTGGCTGACTTCCCTGGGCCTGCGATAGATCCTGTTGAGAGCCTAGACCTATCCTCATGGGCTTTGAGAAGGAATAAATTTGCAATTGGGGAAAAACATAATTTACCAGCTCCATTAACTGGGGAAGCTCAGGACAGAAGCAGCTCCTGATCAGACATAAACGGTCTGTGGACTTTGACAACCTTTCCCCTCTGCATGGACCTGTCTGGGCCTATTTCAGGAGAATAGGCCCCTGTTGGCAAACACCAACTCTTTCAGCTGTGTGGTGGAGAGGTGGGTGTTTGATGTTTGACATTGCTTTGCCTATTAAACAGGGTCCTCACCTACCCATATCAGGGGCCTAAAGACAGATGGCTCCACTCAGGTCACCCAGCCACCCACAAAAGGGGTCTGAGGATAACTGGTACTTCTCAGTCCTTACAACCAAAAATATTGGGTGCCCGTGGTCCGTCTGAAGAACCCACCCAACTGTACACTCTAGGGAATAGGGGCACACTTTCCTCAGAGACACTTGGAGGACGATTCTCAGCCCCCTGCCTTGTTCAGAGTATGACCATCTGCTACAACCAGATACAGGTACCTGCACCAATCACCCCTGCCCCTCTAAGGGTGTGGGACACAGCCTGCACCACACACTTGATGATCAGCTACCTAGACACCTGAGCTGAATTCATACAAGAAAACTGAATGCACTCCTAGACTGATCTACCTGATAACAGCTCTAACTATCTGGTGAGAGGACATCTGAGCTCCAAAAGTGAAAATAATCAAGTTAGCTCACTCAAGCAACCATCCGGGCATATCAAAACAAAACAAAGCAAGAAGCTATGACACAGTAAGCAAACATAAAATAAACTAATGCAATAACTTATAGATGGCTCAAAAAAAAACAGTCAATTTCAAGTCACATAAAGAAACAGACCATAATTACCTCAACAAACTCTCAAAACCAAGAATCAAGGGATCTTCTAGATGAAAGTGCATTCCTGGAATTACCAGAGGCAGAAAACAAAACATTAATATGCAGAACCTTTCAAGACATCAAGAAGGAAATAAGGCAATGTGCAGAACAAGCCAAGGAACATACAGATAAAGCAATTGAAAAAATTAAAAAGATTATTCAGGAACATAATGAAAAATTTCATAAGCTGGAAAAATCCATAGACAGACAGCAATCAGAAATTCAGAAAATTAACAATAAAAATAAAGAAATAGACAACTCAATAGAAAGCCAGAGAAGCAGATTTGAGCAAATGGAAGGCAGAATTTCTGAACTTGAAGATAAAGCACTTGGCAGTCATATGTTTGAAGAAAAATCAGATAAAAGAATTTTTAAAAAATGAAGAAAGCTTAAGAATCATGGCAGACTGTATCAAGGGAAATAACCTACGAATGATTGGAGTATCAGAACAGGGAGGGATAACACAAAATACAGAGAAAATTGTTGAAGATTTTTTAGCAGAAAACTTCCTTGATATCATGAAAGAGGAGAAGATATCTATCCAAGATACTCATCTAACTGAACATGAGGCAGATGTCAAAAGAAAGTCTCCAAGACAGATTATACTTGAACTTGCCAAAACCAAAGATAAAGAAAGAATTTTAAGAGCAGCTAGGGATAAAGGAAAAGTCACCTAGAAAGGAGAGCCAATAAGAATAAGCTTGGACTACTAGGCAGAAACCACACAGGCAAGAAGGCAATGGGATGACATATAAAAAGTTGAAGGAAAAAATTGCCAGCCAAGAATCATATATCCAGCAAAAATGTCTCTCAAATATAAAGGTGAAATTAAGACATTTCCAGGTAAACAGAAGTTTAGAGAATTCATAAAAACCAACGCAAAACTACAAGAAACACTAAAGGGAGTTCTTTGGCTAGAAAATTGATAATATCAGGTATCAACCCAAGACTAGAACACTGGGCAGAGCAACCAGAAGTCAACCCAGATAGGGAAATCCAAAAAAACAAAGCAAGATTATTAAAAAAAAAAAAACCCTCAAAACAGGGTAACAGCAATGTTATCATAGAAAAGAAGACAACATTAGAATAATAAAGAGGGAGTAAGAAATGTTATCATACACCTTCCATATGGAGTGGAAAATACGGCAATACAAAGAAATAAAAGTTACATTTAAATTTAGAAAAATAGGGGTAAATAATAAGGTAACCACAAAGGAGACAAGCTACCCTACTCATTAAAAAAAAAAAAAAAAAATAGAGACTCAGCAGAAACAAAATCAACAACAACAGATATGAGGAAAGGACAATATATAAAGAAAATCTACTCAGCACATAAAATCAAGTGAGAAAAAGAAACTGTCAATACACAAAAAAAGACATCAAAATGATAGCACTAAATTCACACCTATCCGTAATTACTCTGAATGTAAATGGACTAAATGCACCAATAAAGAGTCAGAGAGTCTCAGACTGGATAAAGAAACACGATCTGTCTATATGCTGCCTACAAGAGACACACCTTAGACTTAGAGACACAAACTAAAACTCAAAGGATGGAAAAAAATATATCAAGCAAACAATAAGCAAAAAAGAGCAGGAGTAGCAATATTAATTTCTGACAAAATAGGCTTTAAAGTTAAATCCATCAGAAAAGATAAGGAAGGACACTATATAATGATTAAAGGGACAATACACCAAGAAGCTATAACCATATTAAATATTTACACACCCAATGACAGGGCTGCAAGATACATAAAACAAACTCTATCAGCATTGAATAGTGAGATAGATAGCTCCACAATAATACTGGGATACTTCAACACACCACTTTCGCTGAAGAACAGGATATCCAGAAAGAAGCTCAGTAAAGACACGGAAGATCTAAATGCCACAATCAACTAACATGACCTCATAGACATATACAGAACACTCCACCCAACAGCAACCAACTAAACTTTCTTTTCTAGTGCACATGGAACATTCTATAGAATAGACCACATATTAGGTCATAAAGCAAGCCTTAGCAGAATCCAAAACACTGAAATATTACAAAACATTTTCTCTGACCAGAAGGCCATAAAAGTGGAAATCAATAACAGGAAAAGCAGGAAAAAGAAATCAAACACTAACTAAACAATACCCTGCTCAAAAAAGATTGGATTATAGAAGACATTAAAAAAAAAAAATAAGGATGGAATAAAGAAATTCATAGAATCCAATAAGATGAAAACACTTCCTAACAGAACCCTTGAGACACAGCAAAAGCGGTGCTCAGAGGCCAATTTATATCAATAAATGCACACATACAAAAAGAAAAAATGGCCAAAATGAAAGAATTATCTCTACAACTTGAAGAAATAGAAACAGAGCAACAAAAAAAAACTCACAGACACTAGAAGAAAACAAATAATAAAAATTAGAGCAGACCTAAATGAAATAGAAAACAGAAAAACAATTGAAAGAATTAATAAGACCAAAAGCTAGTTTTTTTGAAAAAAATCAACAAAATTGATAAACTACTGGCCAAACTGACAAAAGAAAAACAGGAGAGGAACCAAATAACCCGAATAAGAAATGAGATGGGCGATATTACAACACACCCAACTGAAATTAAAAGAATCATATCAGATTACTCTGAAAAATTGTACTCTAACAATTTGAAAACCTAGAAGAAATGGATGAATTCCTAGAAACACATTACCTACTTAAACTAACACAAACAGAGGTAGTACAACTAAATAGAGCCATAACAAAAGACGAAGCGAAAAGGGTAATCAAAAAACTGCCCCCCCCCCCCGCAAAAAAAGCTCTGGCCCGGACAGTTTCACTGAAGAGTTCTACCAAACTTTCAGAGAAGGGATAACACCACTACTACTACAGGTATTTCAGAGAACAGAAAAGGACAGAATACTCCCAAACTCATTCTATGAAGCCACCATATCCCTGATACCAAAACCACATAAAGACATCACACACACACAAAAAATTACAGACCTATATCCCTCATGAACTTAGATGCCAAAATCCTCAACAAAACTCTAGCCAATAGAGTTCAACAACATATAAAAAAAAAATAATTCACCATGACCAAGTGGGATTCATACCACGTATACAGGAATGTTTCAACATTAGAAAAACCATTAATGTAATCCATCATATAAATAAAACAAAAGACAAGAATCACATGATTTCATCAATTGATGCAGAAAAGGCATTTGACAAAGTTCAACACCATTCATGACAAAAACTCTCAGCAAAATAGGAATACAAGGAAAATTCCTCAACATAATAAAGGGCATTGATACAAAACCGACAGCCAACATCATCCTAAATGGAGAGAGCCTGAAAGTATTCCCCTTGAGATAGGGAACCAGACAAGGATGCCCTTTATCACCACTCTTATTGAACACTGTGCTGGAGGTCCTACCCATAGCAATTAGGCTAAATAAAGACATAAAGGGCATCCAGATTGGCAAGGAAAAAGTAAAAGTATCTCTATTTGCAGATGACATGATCTTATACAGAGAAAACCCTAAGGAATCCTCCAGAAAACTACTGAAACTAATAGAAGAGTTCAGCAGAGTATCAGGATACAAGACAAACATACAAAAATCAGTTGGATTCCTCTACACCAACAAAAAGAACATCGAAGAGGAAATCACCAAATCAATGCCATTTACAATAGCCCCGAAGAAGATAAAATACTTAGGAATACATCTTACCAGAGATGTAAAATACCTAAACATAGAAAACTAGAAGACACTACTGCAAGAAACCAAAAGAGACCTACCTATGTGGAAAAACATACGTTGCTCATGGATAGGAAGACTTAACATTATAAAAATGTCTATTCTACCAAAGGCAATTTATAGATTTAATGCAATTCCGAGCCAAATTCCAACTTTTTAAAAATAATTGGAATTGTGCTTTAAGTGAAAGTTTACAAATCAAGTCAGTCTCTCACATATAAACTTATAATACACGCCTTACTACACAATGAGACAGCCCGCTCCCTCCTTCCAGTCTCTTTTTTGGTGACCATTTTGTAAGCTTCTAACCGTCCCATCTTCCCTCCAAACAGGAGATGCCAACATAGTCTCAGGTGTCCACCTGATACAAGTAGCTCACTCCTCATCATCTCTCTCTCCAATCCATTGTCCAGTCCAATCCATGTCTAAAGAGTCCAATGACATTTTTTAATGATAAGTAAAGCATTACTGGAAAAGAAGAATAAAGTGGGAGGCCTCACTCTACCTGATTTTAGAACATATTATACTGCCACAGTAGTCAAAACAGCCTGGTACTCCTACAACAACAGATTCATAGACCACTGGAACAGATTTGAGAATCCAGACATAAATCCATCCACATATGAGCAGTTGATATTTGACTAAGGCACCAAAACAGTTAAACAGGGAAAAGACAGTTTTTTTTTTTTTAACAAATGATGCTGGCATAACTGGATATCCATCTGCAAAAAAAATCAAACAAGACCCATACCTCACCCCATGCACAAAAACAAACTCAAAATGGATCAAAGACCTAAATATAAAATCTAAAATGATAAAGATCATGGAAGAAAAAATAGGAACACTGTTCGGAGCCCTAATACATGGCATAAAGAGTATATGAAACATTATTAATAATGCAGAAGAAAAACCAGGTAACTGGGCGCTCCTAAAAATCAAACACCTATGCTCATCCAAAGACTTCACCAAAAGAGTTAAAAGATTACCCAGACTGAGGAAAAGTTTTTAGGTATGACATTTCCAATCAGTGCCTGAGCCCTAGAATCTACATGATACTGCAAAAATTCAACTACAAAAAGACAAATAACACAATTAAAAAATTGTCAAAAGATATGAACAGACACCTCACTAAAGAAGACATTCAGGTAGCTAACAGATACATGAGGAAATATTCATGGTCGTTAGCCATTAGAGAAATGCAGATCAAAACTACAATGACATTTCATCTCACTCCAACAAGGCTGGCATTAATCCAAAAAACACAAAACAAGAAATGTTGGGGAAGTTGTGGAGAGATTGGAACACTTACACACGGTTGGTGGGAATGTAAAATGGTACAACCACTTTTGAAATCAATTTGGCGCTTCCTTAAAAAGCTACAAATAGAACTACCATAAGATCCAGCAATCCCACTCCTTGGAATATATCCTAGAGAAATAAGAACTTTTACAGGAACAGATATATGCACCCTTATGTTCATTGCAGCACTGTTTAGAATAGCAAAAAGATGGAAGCAACCAAGGTGCCCATCAATGAATGAATGAATAAATAAACTATGGTATATTCACATGACAGAATACTGCGCATTGATAAAGAACAGTGATGAATCTGTGAAACATTTCATAACATGGAGGAACCTGGAAGGCATTATGTTGAGTGAAATTAGTTACAACAGAATAAGTATTGTATAAGACCACTACTATAAGAACTAAGAAATAGTTTAAACAGAGAAGAAAATATTCTTTGATGGTTAAGAGAGATGGGAGGGAGGGAAGGAGAGGGATATTCACTAATTAGGTAGTAGATAAGAACTACTTTAGGTGATGGGAAAGACAACACACAATACAGGGGAGGTCAGCACAACTGGACTAAACCAAAAGCAAAGAAGTTTCCTGAATAAACTGAACGCTTCGAAAGCCAGAGTAGCCAGGGCAGGGGTTTGGGGACCATAATTTCAAGGGAAATCTAAGTCAATTGGCATTATAAAATCTATTAAGAAAGCATTCTGCATCCCACTTTGGAGATTGGCATCTGGAGTCTTCGGCCCTAGCAAGCGGCCATCTAAGATGCATCAATTGGTCTCAGTCCACGTGGATCAAAGGAGAATGTAGAACACCAAGGACACAAGGTCATTAAGAGCCCAAGAGACAGAAAGGGCCACATAAACCAGAGACTACATCAGCCTGAGACCAGAAGAACTAGATGGTGCCCAGCTACAACTGATGACTGCCCTGACAGGGAACACAGAGAACCCCTGAGGGAGCAGGAGAGCAGTGGGATGCAGACTCCAAATTCTCGTAAAAAGACCAGACTTAATGGTCTGACTGAGACTAGAAGGACCCTGGTGGTCATGGCCCCCAGACCTTCTGTTGGCCCAGGACAAGAACCAACTCTTCAGACAGGGATTAGACTGGACAATAGGTTGGAGAGGGATGCTGGTGAGGAGTGAGCTTCTTGGATCAGGTGGACACTTGAGACTGTGTTGGCATCTCCTGTCTGGAGGGAAGAGGAGAGGGTAGAGAGGGTTAGAAGCTGGAGGAATGGACATGAAAAGAGAGAGTGGAGGGAGGGAGTAGGCTGTCTCATTCGGGGAAGAGCAATTGGGAGTATGTAACAAGGTGTATATAAGTTTTTGTGTGAGAGACTGACTTGATTTGTAAACTTTTGCTTAAAGCACAACAAAAATTAAAAAAAAAAAAAGAAAGAAATCAAAAGACACATTGCATTGGGCAAATCTGCTGCAAAGGACTTCTTTAAAGTGTTGAAAAGCAACTATGTCACCTTGAAGACTAAGGTGTGCCTGACCCAAGGCATTGTGTTTTCAATCGCCCAATATGCATGTGAAAACTGGACAATGAATAAGGAAGACCAAAAAAGAATTGACGCCTTTGAATTGTGGCGTTGGCAAAGAATATTGAATGCACTGCCAAGAGAAGGAACAAATCTGTCTTGGAAGAAGTACAACCAGAATGCTCCTTAGAAGCAAGGATGGCGAGACTGTGTCTTACATACTTTGGACATGTTGTCAGGAAAGATCAGCTCCTGGAGAAGGACATCATGCTTGGTAAAGTACAGGATCAGCGGAAAAAAAAGAAGACCCTCAAAGAGAGAGATTGACACAGTGGGTGCGACAATGGGCTCCAGGATAGTAATGATTTTAAGAATGGTACAGGACCAGGCAGTGTTTTGTCCTGTGATACATAGGTTGGCTATGAGTCAGAACAGACTTGATGGCACCTAACAACAACAATCAATTTGAAAATGATACCTTCAGTTTTTTTTTACTCCAATTTACTGAACGCTCTGTAATTCTGGTTGACTCATAGTGCCACAGTATTTCAAATTTATTTTCCTAACTTTTTTCAGATTCTTCGAAATCATCCTACTGAGTGATTTGGATAACTTTTATATACAACTTCCATCAACCTAGTTGCATGGTACATTCAAATATTAACAAAAAAAAAATTAGTCAACCCATTTATTTAAGTCTGATTAGAGCCACTTCATTTCTCACAAAAAGATTTAATAAATATAGAATTATTTTACAAATAGTTGTGTTGACATTTGTAAACATATTCCATTTTCTCATGCTGTACTTGAGTCATATTAAGCCCTGATATCCTCCTTCCTTTTGGGAATGTGAGAGTGGAGAGGCAATTAAGAATAATCCACAGCTGGCTCCAGTCAGGCATCTCCTTTCCATGAACCCTTTCTTTATGATAAAAATCTCACATGAGATGATTCTAGATGATGTAATTATCAAGGAAGAGTAAAATTCCCATGTTTCCATATGAGGTTTCATTTCACTGAGAATTAAGTTACCTTGATTAGTGTTTATTTTCCTCGTGCCACACACAAGCAGTTGCACCTAGAAGATATTGCTTGTTTAAGATATTTCTGTTCATTTGTTTAACTTTAAGAGTCTTCTTTGGGGCCCAGTCAAGACAGCCAAATTGCATTTGGTTCTTTTTCTGGTCTTTAGGAGCCAATGATGTAACCACCAGGAAGGTAAGTAGCTATAAAAATGAATGTTTCTGCACAAATGAGTTCAAATGCATGACTGCAGGACATCCGGAATGTTCTGGATGAAATATGATGAATATGTTGTTGCTTCTAAGATTTTGTGGAAACTCTGGTGACATAGTGGTTAAGTGCTATGGCTGCTAACCAAAGGGTCAGCAGTTTGAATCTGCCAGGTGCTCCTTGGAAACTCTATGGGGCAGTTCTACTCTGTCCTTTAGGGTCGCCATGAGTAGGAATCACCTCGACGGCACTGGGTTTGGTTTGGTTTTTTGGTTCTAAGATTTTGCAGGTAAGGATAAATTTTCTTAATCTTTTTATTCCCATAAATGATTGTCTAATCAAATATACATTATTCTATTTTAAACACCATTGTAGAAGCAACCTTCTGTATGTTCCTGCTATGAACATATTTTACATTTTGTTTGATTATTACTGTTCTAGTCCTACCCTTCTGAGAACCAATCCTTTTGAAATCCTCACCTGCTCTTCATATTAGGTTTCTAACTTACTCTTCTTACATTAATAACAAAATATTAATATCTACATTTATAAATTTATCACTTCAACATGACAGTTAAATTATCTAGCCTGATGTATGGATTCAATAGATAATAAGTAACATATTTATATTTTCTTACTATTTTAAATAACTTTCGCATGCCATGTGAGGCAGGCAGTGCAGGAATTATCTATATTTTAATTTCAAGAAGGTAAATTTGCTTACTTAGATGCATACCCCCAATAGCATATAAACACTGAAATTCAACCTAGCGTTTGTGAATTCACAATGAAACTGAAAGGGAAACAAAAAGAGGTAGCATAGAAAGAAAGAAGACGGGAAGGAAGGAAACGTATCTGAGCAAACTGTCTAGAAGCTTGGAGTGAGTAAAGAAGGCAGGTAGAAGAAATAGCAATATTTGTTAGTATTGGCTTTGTTTCATCCATTGTCAGAAGTAAGTTTCATACGTATGTATATATATATATGTATATATATATATATGTATATATATATATATGTATATTCTTTCCAGATGAGGGTCATCATCCCATTTTGTGGGTGAGTAAATCAAGGCTACGGAAAGTAAAGAAGCATACTTAAAGTCATCAGCCAATTAAGGGCAGAGTGGGATTACAAATACAAATCTGCGTAATTAAAAAGCCAACATTGTATCAATGATATTTCCCTTAACGTTATAATGGCTCCCACTTTATACTTACAATGTAAGCATTGCTGGACAGTATAAAATACCTATTTGATTCCTGAGTTTCCTATACAAAAAAGTAATGATGAAAGTGGTGAGAAATTTAAAGTATTGAACACTACAAACACTCTGGGCTGTACCATACATAATACGACATGAACAATTGACTTCGTTGTCCAAAAGTAAAAGATAAGAAATATTAGACAGTAAAGATAATTTAAATCTATTAGCCAGCAAAACATGTGAAAATAGTAGCCCAACCACTCCTGACTGTCTACTGTGTTAGTATCATAATCACTATTCAGAGACTGATGCTGAGTTTGTGCCATTGAGAACGGGTGAAAACAGGAGCACCAACTGGTCTCAAAGGCATTTAAACCCCTACTGAGAACTGGAGCTAATCATTTGATCTTACTTATTTGGAATTTATTATAATTTTTGATCAATTTACATTTAAAATTTTAAACATTACATAATTCTCTTTGACATATTTCATGCACTAAATACATAGCTGGAATATAAGCTTATCAATTTATCTGACTTACTACAAGAAAGGAATCCTGGTGATGTAGCGGATTCCAACCTGGCTGCTAACCAAAAGGCCGACAGTTCAAATCCACCAGCCACTCCTTGGAAGCCCTTATGGGGCAGCTCTCCTCTGTCCTACAGAGTCGGTATGAGTTGGAATCAACTTGATGACAACAGGTTTGGTTTAGTTTTTTTTAACACAAGAAAAATCTAAATGTTAACATCATTTTTGGTGAATTTATATTTTGAAATTAAAAAGAAATGTATATATCTAAAAAAAGCATAGATAGATTGTAACCTGTTTCACAAATGTTGAAATTAAGTTTTATAGTCAGTAAGTATTGCCGATATACAGCTAGTCAATGAAGGAAGTAAAACCCAGGTAATTGAAACTTGATTCTAAATCCCATTCTGTCTCCACAAAAATGTAATTACTTTTTAATCATGCCTGAACTCTGAGTGGACAAGAATATAATAAAAGAAAAAAACAACAGCAAATAAAATGAAACACTGTTTTAAGTGTTAAGGTAGAGAAATAAGAAAGACATTTAAAAGTAAATAACAAGGCTTCAACAACAGGTAAAGAGCACAATAAGGCAGTAAACATGTTGAGTCGACAATAGTGACCATAGTGCTATAAAAAATATATATATATAGGATGTTAAAAAAAAAAAAAAAGACTTCACAGGGACACACAGTGATCAGTATCACATAAAATGGTGGTGGGACTAGAACTTGGGTTTACAGCACTGTGAAGATTTTCACAGCTATTTAGGAAGTGGTAAAGCATTTAGAATGGGAAGAGTTGTGAGCAAAGCTATGTTTATGTAATGATTTAAGCATTTTTTCTACAGCATGGGACTTGTAAAATGATTTATTGCATTAAAATAATACTTGAATGACATGGACAACTAGTTTAATTCCAATAAATCAGAAATTGCAATACCTGCTAAAGGGAAAAGCTGCTGGATGCACATTTTGAAGCATCTAGCTATTTTATTTCGGTGTCAAGATGCTCCTCTCTTTTACATAACGCTGGTAACCTCTGCTGCACTTATTTTTTATTCTTTGTTTTCTGTTTGTATCTGTCATGACAATAGGTATCTATTGACTTATTCTGCTGTTTAATGTGTTTTTATTTGTTTTTGTCTTTTTTAACCATCCGAATTATTACATTAAACATTTACCTACAAGTACACCTATAGTTATGGAACATATTTGTTGTTGAAACTTTCATGTCAAAATATTTTTTGATTCAGTATTCTCTAGCCACAATAGTCCCTCCAACTCTTTAAACCATTGGAACATCACTTTATAATTTGAAATGTAATGATATACACATTATTACACACCTGATTGTTGTCTTAAGCCACATAAAAAAAAAACATAGTGGTGAAAAATTTATATAGAGACGATGATTTGATGAAATAGTGGTTTGCCTAATAATAAAACTTAACATTTTTATAAGATTTTTCACTGTAATTTTCAAGGAGAGATTTGGAGCCAATTCTTGAACAATGCTCTTGGCAGGCTGAAGAATTTTTACCTTAATAGAAGGTGAAGAGCAGTGGCAAATATTGAGACAAAGCTGTCTTTCTTCCTGTGCTGAGATGAAGGTCCGTGTTGCTGTGTGGAACTGCATCAGGTAGAGAATTTCTAAAGGGAGCCAAGACCCACTATGCAATTTCTTCATCCTTAGAGTTAAATAACCGTAAGAATATTTCCTATACTTCAATTTATTCTTGAACACTGAGTGAATGGTCAAAAAAATGAATGACATTGGGTAATATTTGTGAGAAACCTACGTGTAGAATGTTCATTATATGTACACAGAACTCTGGGTATATGGAGCAAGAAAAATATCTACAAAAAATATGAATTAATCAAGAGAATTAGATTCCGGCAACCAACACAGAACCAATATGCACTTATGTCTTTAGTGATGTTCAATATCCAATGCCTTTATTTTTAACTGACTTGCTTACAGAGCTGTGTTTTGTTCTAGAGATCAGTGTTATGAAGGCAAGTGGGACTTGCTGAGGCACCGCAAATGACGTCAGTGTGATTGTGTGTATCCAACTGGGGATCCGTCACCAACACTGCTGGGAAACTATTGGTAAGGAAGCACTTTTATTCAACCTGTTTCTGACTAAAAGAGCCAGTCCCCAAAATATACTAAAAGGTGGATGTCATGGATTGTATTATGTCCCCCCCAAAATGTGTGTATCAAGGTGGTGAGGCCATGATTCCCAGTGTTCTGTAGCTGTCCTCCATTTTGTGATTGTAATTTTATGTTAAAGAGGATTAGGGTGGGATTGTAACAAAAACATTACTAACAATGTACAAGTACCCAAAGAGAAATTAGATAACTCCTAAAAATCAAACACTTATGCTCATCCAAAGTCTTCACCAGGAGAGTAAACTGAGTACCTACAGACTGGGAAACAGTTTTTAGCTATAACATTTCTGATCAGCATCTGAACTCTAAAATCTACATGATATTGCAAAAACTCAATAACAAAAAGACAAATAATCCATTTTAAAAATGGGCAAAGGATAGGAATAGGCACTTCAACGAAGAAGACATTCAGGCAGGTAACAGATACATGAGGAAATGCTCACAATCATTAGCCATTAGAGAAATGTAAATCAAAACTACAATGAGATACCATCTCACTCCAGCAAGGCTGCCATTAATCCCAAATCACAAAATAATAAATGTTGGAGAGGTTGTAGAGAGCCTGGAACACTTATTCACTGCTGGTGGGAATTTAAAATGGTGCAGCCACTTTGAAAATCAATCTGGCACTTCCTTAAAAAGGTAGAAATAGAACTACCATAGGATATGGCAATCCCACTCCTTGGAATATATCTTAGAGAAATAAGAGCCTTTATATGAACAGATATATGCAAAACCATGTTCATTGCCGCACTGTTTACAATAGCAGAAAGATGGAAGTAACCAAGGTGCCCATCAACAGATGAATGGATAAATAAATTGTGGTACATTCACACGATGGAATACTTCACACAGATCAAGAACAATGATGAATCCGTGAAATATTTCATAGCTTGGAGGAATCTGGAGGGCATTATGCTGAGTGAAATTAGTCAGTTGCAAAAGGACGAATATTGTATGAGACCACTATTATAAGAACTCAAGAAATAGTTTAAACAGAGAAGAAAATATTCTTTGATGGTTATGAGGGTGGGGAGAAAGGGAGGGACAAGGATATTTGCAAATTAGATAGTAGACAAGAACTATTTTAGGTGAAGCGAAAGACAACATACAATAAAGGAGAGGTCAGCATAACTGGACTAAACCAAAAGCAGTTTCCTGAATAAACCAAATGCTCCAAAGGCCAGAGTAGCAGGGGCAGCAGTTGGGGGACCATGTTTTCAGGGGACATCTAGGTCAATTGGCATAATAAAATCTATTAAGAAAACATTCTGCATCCCACTTTGGTGAGTGGCATCTGCAGTCTTAAAAACACTATCAAGCGGCCATCTAAGATGCATCCATTGGTCTCAACCCAGCTGGAGCAAAGGAGAATGAAGAACACCAAAGATACAAGGTAATTATGGGTCCAAAAGACAGATATGGCCACGTAAATCCAAGACTACATCAGCCTGAGACCGGAAGAACTAGATGGTGCCCGTCTACAACCGAAGACTGCCCCGACAGGGAACGAAACAGAGCATCCCTGACGGAGCACGAGAACAGTGAGATGCAGACCTCAAAGTCTCATAAAAAAATCAGACTTAATGATCTGACTGAGACTAGAGGAACCCTGGAGGTCACGGTCCCCAGACCTTCTGTTGGCCCAAGACTGGAACCATTCCCAAAGCCAACTCTTCAGACAGGGATTGGACTGGATTATAGGATAGAATATGATAGTGGTGAGGAGTGACCTTCTGGTCTCAAGTGGACACATAAGACTATGTGGGCAGCTCCCGTTTGGAGGGGAGATGAGAAGGAAGAGAGGGACAGAAAGTGGCTGAATGGACACGGGGAATACAGGGCTGAGAGAAGGAGTGTGCTGTCTCATTAGTGGGAGAGGAACTAGGAGCACATAGCAAGCTGTATACAAATTTTTGTATGAGAGATTGACTTGATTTGTAAAGTTTCACTTAAAGCACACACACACAAAAGATGCAAAGAATACACAGATTCACAGTACCAAAAGAAATGGTCGACTCTCAGTTGCTTCATGAGGTGGCATATGATGAAGAACTGGTAGTAGTGAAGCAAGAAGTCCAAGCTACACTGAAGGCACTGGCGAAAAACAAGGCTCCAGGAGCTGACAGAACACCCACTGAGTTGTTTCAACAAACAGATGCAGCCCTGTACATGCCCACTCCACTATGCAAAGAAATTTGGAAGCTAGCTACCTGGCCAACAGACTGCAAGAGATGCATGTTTGTGTCCATTCCAAAGAAAAGCGATCCAACTGATTGTGGAAGTTATCAAATGTAAATCATAGTATTAGTAAATATGGTAAACAAACAGACAAACTATCTACTCCACAGTGAATATGACATTCTATCCCCAGGAGATCTAGTGAGTTTATGATGTTGTTGTTAGGTGCTGTTGAGTCAGTTCCAACACATAGTGACCCTGTGTACAACAGAATGGAACAGTGCCCAGCCCTGGGCCTTTCTCATTGCAATGTTTGAGCCCACTGTTGCGGCCACCGTCTCAATCTGTCTCATTGAGGATCTTTGTCTTTTTCACTGACCCTCTACTTTACCAAGCACGATGTCTTTTTCCAGGGACTGATTCCTCCTGATAATATGTCCAGAGGACGTGAGACCAAGTCTTGCCACCCACCTTTCTAAGGAGCATTCTGGCTGTACTTCTTCCAAGACAGGTGTGTTCATTCTTCTAGTAGTCCTTGGTATATTCATTATTCTTCACCAACAACATAATTCAAGTTTCAGTTCTTTTGTCTCCCTTATTCATTGTCCAGCTTTAGCTGCACATGAGGCGACTGAAAATATCATGGCTTGGTTCAGGCACACCTTAGTCCTCAAAGTGACATCTTCGATTTTTAACACTTTAAAGAGGTCTTTTGTAGCAGATTTGCCCAATAAAATATGTCATTTGATTTCTCGAAGTGTGCTTCCATGGGTGTTGATTGTGGATCCAAGTAAAATGAAATCCTTGGCGACTTCAGTATTTTCTCTGTTTATTGTGATTTTTTTATTGTTCCAGTTGTGAGGATTTTTGTTTTCTTTATGTTGAAGTGTAATCCATACTGAAGGCTGAAGTCTTTGATCCTCATCAGTAAGTGCTTCAAGTCCTCTTCACTTTCAGTAAGCAAGGTTGTGTCATCTGCATGTCTAGGCTGTTAATGAGTCTTCCTCCAATCCTGGTGCCCCTTCTTCTTCATAGAGTCCAGCTTCTTGGACTGTATGGATTATATGTTTTTTTAAAGACACTGAGTTTTTGGTAATTTACTATGGCAGCCCTAGAAAATGAATACAGAGCCCTTCACCAAGGACAAGTCAAGTTAGCACCAAAAATGCTCCTGTAAGGGTAGCCACGTAACATGAGACATGGCAGTTTTTAAAAAGTATGAAGTAAAACTTTCAGCTTTGACAAAGAAAGGGCTCCTCTAAGTCCAAGTTCTAAGTCCATTGCTGTTGGGTCAATTCTATCTCACAGCGACCCTAAAGGACAGAGTAGAATTGACCCATAGGGTTTCCAAGGAGTGGCTGGTAGATTCGAACTGCTTGAATAAGTATTGTGAAAAAATACAACCCTGACACACAACTTTTCTGAGCTTAGTATTAAAACAAAACAAAAAAAAAGGCGCTATTGAGTGGATTCTCACTCATAGGGACCCTACAGGACAGAGTAGAGCTTCCCCACAGGGTTTCCAAGGAGCGACTGGTAGATTCAAACTGCAGACCTTTTGGTAGCAGCCAAATGCATAACCACTGCACCACCAGTGGCTTTCAAATCAGCTATAGGCTGATGATCTCCAAATTCTTAGAACCCAGAAAACTACTCTACCTCAGAGTGGTATCCACAGCTGGGAACTGTTCTCCACACTTGGATGACCTCAGACATCCAAATCTAACATGTACAGAAAAAAATCTTTTGGTCATTTTCTCAAGCTTGTTCCTCCATGGTTTTCCACATGGTAGAGAATGGCTCTGGTGACCATGCGCTCATGGTAGCCTGAATTCTAGAAGTCACCTTTGATTCTCCATTCCCCTCATCCCATACGTCTGATCGACCAGCAATTCTTGGCAGCTCAAGCTCCAAAGTACACCTCAAGCCTGCCCACTGTTCCCACCTGCACTACCACCATCACTCCTCACCCTGACCACTGCAGAAGCATCCTGACCGGGTCCTCTGTATTTGCTGTCTTCAAGTTCTCCTGGGCTACAGTTAATTCCTGGGACACATTCTTTCTGAAGACCATTGAACAATAGAAGGAGAAGGGCATTTAGTTGTATGCTACCTCCTCCGCTTGAGCTGCATGCCCCTCAGAAATCACTTTTCAGTGTGCAGTCTATAATGTCTCTATCCCAATTTCCTGTCTTTGGCCGCACTGCTTTGGTAGCGTGCATGCATATGTGCTTCAGGGGTCATGTAGGCAGATGCTTGGAGGAATTTTTCTTAGTACAATCATGGTTGTGTGCCATCAAGAGATTCTGACTCATATCAACCCTGTATGACAACTTAGAACTGCCTTACAAGGTTTCCTAGGTTGCAGTCTTTATGGCGCAGCCCTGGTGGCACCATGGTTAAGAGCTCGGCTGCTAACCAAAGGGTGGACAGTTCGAATCCACCAGTTGGTTATTTGCAGAAAGACATGGCAGTCTGCTTCTGTAAAGACTTATAGTCTTAGAAACCCTATGGGGCAGTTCTACTATGCCCTGTAGGGTCACTATGAGTCGGAATTGATTCAACAGCAACTGGTTTGGATTTTGTTTGGTTAGAATCTTTATGGGAGCCCATCTCCAGATCTTTTCAACCCCTGAGCTGGTGGGTTCCAACGGCCCACCTTTCAGTTAGCCAAGCACTTAACCGTTGCACCTCCAATACTTAACTCTGCACGCGAGGGGGCCCTCTCCTGACGTCTCCCGTCTCCTCACCCCGCACACCTTGGCGTTGTCCTTGCTTCTAGACCCCACCCTCCCCTCTGGAGGCCCAACCCCCCCACGCCCGCCCCACACCTGGGCCGCTGGGCGGGGCCGGCAGCCATGTTCCTCGCAGTCCAGCCAGTTACTCCCGGAAGCGCCCGGACGGGTGGTGAGGGGCCCGGGCCGGTGGCGCACCTTATAGCGGACGGTGTTCCTGCTGCTTTCCGTGCCGTGGTTTCTGAAAGGTAGGAAACTCCGGCAGGTGGGTGGAGGGACCCGCTCCCAGACTGAACAAGCCCGGCCCCTCGAAGGTGTGGAGGGAAGGCGCCAGGAGGGTGGTTTCCAGTGCCAGCATCCCCTGGGCTCCAGAGGTTGGGGAGTCCGGACGTTGGGTTAGCAGCTGGCATCGCCCCCTCCGGCGTACCCCGTCCCGAGTGATCCTCTGGGGCGGACGCGGTGCGGGGCCGGGCGGACGCAGCCACTCTAGGGGCTGGGAGAGGGAGCCTCTGGCCCGGGAGACTCAGCTGGTCTGCGAAATTTCATCCCCATGGATTTGCTGCGGGGGGGGGGGGTCCAGCCGCGGGATCCAGCTGCGGAGTGCCCTCGGGCCTGGGGACTTGAAGGGCTTGGGGAGAAAGGCCGTGTCCAGGGCTGCGCCCAGGTCCCTCCTCTGCCCGGGGCGGGTTTGCGGGCCAAGCTGGGGGATGGGGGCCTGCCCCCCCTCGCCCCCCACCTGCTCCCTGTGCCAGGGGGGGAAACCAAGGCCCAGAGTTCGCCCGGGGGGGTGAGACTCCAGACTGAGGACGGGGCACTCGCCCCCGTTCGTCGTCCCACCCCCACCAGACTCCGTAGGGTGCCAGGGGCGGGGAGAGAGCGATCCCCCGCCCAAGGCCCCGCTGCCCCTTACTGTTTTGGGCGCTGTGCCTGGGAGGCTGAGGCACCCCGCGCCCGCGCCCGCGCCCGTGCCGGCTGGTCTACTCTCGGGGCTGGGGCGTCGGCGCGGCCCCGGCCCCACCTGGAAAGGAAGGGGTCCTGGGAATCTGTGGAGCAGCGCGGGGATCCTACTCCTTGTGGAAGCAGCAGCGATTCAGTGTCTGTTAACAGTGTGGATGCCGGGTCCCGCTCCCCCTCTGGGTGGCGGGGGTGGGGTAGGAGGAAGGGGTCCTGAGCGCCCATGTTGTTTGTTAACTTAAACGTTTGTGCGGCGCTGTGTAGCGGTAGCTGTGGACGCGGTCTCTGGTGCTGAGGGGATTTGAGGGTTCCTCAAACTGGTGGGATTTGGAGCCTCTACCCTGGTGGCAGTGGGTTCAGTGGGTTACCCTGGTGGCGTAGTGGTTAAGTGCTAAGGCTGCTAGCCAAAAGGTTGGCAGTTTGAATCCACCAGGCGCTCCTTGGAAACTCTGTGGGGCAGTTCTACTCTGTCCTATAGGGTCGCTATGAGTCAGAATTGACTCGATGGCAACAGGTGTGGTTTTTTTTTTTAGGTTGGAGATTAGGTGTCTCTCGGGCTGACATTTGAAGGTCTGGAGCTGACGGTTTATGAGGGTTTGTTAGGTTTTTAAGCGCTCCGGCCATGGGCACCAACCCGATCTTCCAGCCCCTGCGGACGGACCGCCCCCCCCGGGGGGGGATTGGCTGCTCTGGGACCCTGAGCCCAGAGAGCGGTGAGAAGCTGACAAACGTGAGTGATGCCCTGCAGGCTCCAGTCGGCGGGGCAGCCCTGCTCACACGGTCTCAATACGGGTAGTCGGCTTCGTGCCTGGGGGGTGGTTTCCGAATGTTTCCTCGTGGCCCCCCCCCCGTGCGGGGCGACAACTCTCCCCTGGGCGGGGACCTAGTAGAGGCCTGCAGGGCATCAGGGTGTGGAGGGGCAGAGCTTGGGCGGGAAGGGCGCGGCCCTGCAGGTTCCTGTACATGACCACGGCAGGGGGCTGCGGGTCCTGAAGGCTGGGCCTGGTCGAGGACCCACTAGGTCTCGCAGACGGAGTGGGTTAGGATAATCATAGCATTAATGGGAGTATTGAGAGAGCGCCCTGGGGCGTTGGGTCCCTCTGGAAGAAAAGCTTCTGCTGTCGCCACTGGAGCGGTACCCAGGTCGTCCCGGCTTAGGTCCAGGAGGTTCCCATGCTCGGAGGGTCTGGTGGGCAGAACAGAACCGGCGGTGCGCACGCCCTCTCGCGGCCTTGCGCCGAATCGCTGAGGTTCAGTGTCAGGTGATTCTAAGCCATGGTTTTGGAACTCAATAGTGAAGCAGAGCAAATAAATGATGCAGTGCCTTGATGGGACCGGTGGAGACAACAAGAAGCAAAGCACAGCTGAAACTTCAAAATTCCACTGAGTGTTAGTAGGATTTGGAGGGAGAAAATAGACGGAGAGTCGAGAGGCCCAGAGATGCAGAAGGGTTAGAGGATTAGGGGTTAGGGTTTGGTGTTAGGGGTTCAGGTTGGGGGGTTAGAGGTTTGGGAGTTAGGTTTAGGGGTATAGGTTTTAGGTGGCTGGGGGTTGGGGTTAGGGCTGGGGTTACTAGGCTAGGGCACAAGTGGTTTAGGGTTATGGTTAGGGTTAGAGTGGGGCTGAGGTTGATTCCCAGTCTTGTGTACCATCTCTTCCTTCACCAGAGTTACCACATATCTGTCGTTTGGTTGGAAACCCTGATGGCATAGTGGTTAAGACCCACCAGTGGTACCCAAAGGTCTGCAGTTCGAATCCACCAAGCGCTCCTTGGAAACTCTATGGGGCAGTTCTAATCTGTCCTATAGGGTCTCTATGAGCTGGAATCGACTCGACGGCGGTGGGTTTGTTTTTTTTGGTTATTGTTTAGTTAGCTTTTCTCTACCCACTCTCCGTCTGCCTGGTGAACATCAAGGATTGTTTCTGTGTGTAAACGTTTTCATGAGTTTTTATGATAGTGGTCTCTTAGTGTATATGTCGTTTTGTGATTGACTTAGTCAGCATGATGCGCTCCAGATTCATCCATGGTGTGAGATGTTTCGGAGATTCATCATTGGTCTTCATTGTCGTGTAGTGTTCCACTGTGTGTATGTACCGTAGTTTGTTTATCCATTCCTCTGTGGACGAGCACTGAGGTTGTTTCCATCTTTTTGCTACTGTGAATAATGTCGCAGTGAACACGGGTGTGCATATGTCTATTCCTGTGACATGGAAACCCTGGTGGCTAGTGGTTAAGTGCTACGGCTGCTAACAAAAAGGGTTAGGGTTTGAGGTTCGGGATGTTAGGGTTAGGGTTGTTAGAGTTCTGGTTGTTAGGGTTTCGGGTTAGGGGTTGGGGTTAGGGTTTTGGGGTTAGGGATGTTAGGGTTAGGGTTGTTAGGGTTTGGGTTAGGGTTTGAGGTTAGAGTTTGGATTTACAGGTTAGGTGTTAGGGGTTGCAGTTTGGGGTTTACAGTTTTGGGGGTTTAGGGTTTTGGGGTTTAGTCATTAGGGTTTGGGTTAGGTTTTAGGGGTCAGGATTTAGATTTAGGGTTGGGGTTGGTGTTGGGTTTGTTTGGGATATGTGGTTTGGGGTAAGAGGGTGGGTGTTAGAGGTTTGGGGGTTAGAGATTGAGGGAGTTAGAGGGTGAGGGGTTAGAGGGTGAGGGGGTTAGAGGTTGAGAAGATTATAGAGTGAGGGAGTGAGAAGGTGAGGGTGTGAGGGGGTGAAGGTTAGGGTTTAGGGTTAGAGGGTTTAGGCTTAGGGTTCAGAGGCTTAGGGTTAGGGGGTTAGGGTTTCAGAGTTCAGAGGTTGGGGTTGGTGTTGTGGTTAGGGTTAGAGAGTTAGGGTTAGAGGGTTACGGTTGGAGGTTTAGGGTTAGAAGATTAGGGGTATGGTTTAGAGGTTTAGGGTTAGGGGTTAGGGCTAGGGTTTAGGGGTTCAGGTTTAGGGGTGTGGGATGGGTCTGGGGTAAGGTTTTAGGGTTTAGGGTTAGAGGGTTATGTTTAGGGCTTAAGGCTTAGAGTTTAGGGTTTTAGGACTTAAGGTTTAGGGCTTAGGGCTTAGAGCCTAGGGTTTAGGACTTAAGGTTTAGGGTTTAAGGCTTAGAGTGAGGGTTAGGGCTGGGGCTGGGGTTAGGGTTTAGGGTTTAGTGTTAGGGTATTAGGGTTAGAGGGTTAGATGGTTTAGCGTTTAAGTTTAGGGTTTAGGGGTTGGGGTTAAGGGTGTTAGTGTTTAGGGTTTTGGCATTTAGGATGTTAGGGTTGAATGTGTTAGGGCTAAGGGTGTTAGGGTTTTGTGTGTTAGGGTTTTAAGTGTTAGGGTTTACAGTTTAGGATTAGGCTTAGACCCATTCTTAGGTTTAGGGCTAGGGATTTGAGGTTTAGGGTTTGGCGTTGGGTTTGGGGGTTGGGGTTAGGTTTAGGGCTAGGATTAGAGGGCTAGGGTTAGAGGGTTAGAGTTTCAGGTTAGCGTTAGAGGGTTAGGGTTCGAGTGTTAGGGTTAGGGTTAGGGTCGTTAAGGTTAGGGTGGTTAGGGGTTAGGTGTTAGGATTTAGGGTTTAGGGTATAGGGGTTAGAGTTTGGGTTAGGGTTAGAGTTTAGGGCCTTGGGGGTTAGGACCTAAGGGCTTAGGGCCTTAGGGGCTTTGGGACTTAGGGCTTAGGGGCTAGAGTTAGAGGGCTAAGGCCAGAGGGCCAGGGTTATGGTTTGATTCCTGGTTGGCAATTTTTTTCCTTCAATATTTTGTATAAGTCCTCCCATTGCCTTCTTCCCTCCATGATTTCTGCTGAGTAGTCCAAGTTTATTATTATTTACTCTCCTTTTTTGGTGACTTCCTTTATCCCTAGCCTCTCTTAAAATTCTCTTTATGTTTGATTTTGGCAAGTTTGATTATTATATGTCTCGGTCACTTTCTTTTGAGATCACCTTATGTGGAATTTGATGAGCATCTTTCATGATATCAGGGAAGTTTTCTGCCAACAAATCTTCAACAGTTCCCTGTGTATTTTCTGTTAGCCCTCCCTGTTCTGGTACTGCAATCACTCATAGTTATTTCTCTTGATAAAGTCCCACATGATTCTTTGGATTTCTTCATTTAAAATTCTTTTATCTGGTTTCTTTTCAAATATATTGGTCCCAAGAGTTTTATCTTCTATCTCAGTAATTCTGCCTTCCAGTTCTTCAGTTGTGCTCTTCTTACTTTCTATCGAGTTTTCTAACTCTGTAATTTTATTGTTAATCTTCTGAATTTCTGATTGCAGTCTCTCTATGGTTTCTTGCAGCTTATTAAATTTTTAATTATGTGCTTGAGTAACCTTTTTAATTTCTTCAGCTGCTTTATCTTTGTGTTCCTTGGCTTGTTCTGTATTTTGCCTCATTTCCTTCCTGATATCTTTCAGAGTTCTGTATATTAATCTTTTGTATTCTGTATCCGGTAATTCCAGGATTACACCTTCATCGAGAAGATTCCTTGAGTCTTAGTTCTGAGAGCTTGTTGAAGCAATCATGGGTCAGCTTCTTTTTTTTTTATTTTAATAATTTTTATTGTATTTTAAGTGAAAGTTTACAAATCAAGCCAGTCTCTCACATAAAAACTTATACACAACTTGTTACATATTCCCAATTACTTTCCCCCCAATGGGACAGCCCACTCCCTCCTTCCACTCTTTCTTTCCATGACCATTTTGCCAGTTTCTAAGCCCCTCTACCCACCCATCTCCCTTCCAGGCAGGAGATGCCAACATAGTCTCAAGTGTCCACCCAAACCAAGTAGCTCACGCCTCACCAGCATCCCTCTCCAACCCATTGTCTAGTCCAACCCATGTCTGATGAACTGGCTTTGGGAATGGTTCCCGTAGTGGGTAAACGGAAGGTGTGGGGGCCATGATCACTGGGGTCCTTCCAGTCTCAGTCAGACCATTAAGTCTGGTCTTTTTATGAGAATTTTGGGTCTGCATCCCACTGTTCTGCTCCCTCAAGGGATCTCTGTTATGTTCCCCGTCAGGGCAGTCATTGGTTGTGGCCCGGCACTGTCTAGTTCTTCTGATCTCAGGATGATGTAGTCTCTAGTTCATGTAGTCCTTTCTGTCTCTTGGGCTCGTTATTATCTTATGTTCTTGGTGTTCTCCATTCTCCCTTGATCCAGGTGGGTTGAGAATCATTGATGCATCTGAGATGGCTGCTTGCTAGCATTTAAGATCCCAGATGCCACTCTTCAAAGTGGGATGCGGAATGTTTTCTTAATAGATTTTATTATGCCAGTTGACTTAGATGTCCCCTAAAACCATGGTCCCCAAACCCCTGCCCCTGCTTTGCTGACCTTCGAAGCATTCAGTTTATTCAGGAAACTTCTTTGCTTTGGTTTAGTCCAGTTGTGCTGACCTCCACTGTGTTGAGTGTTGTTCTTCCATTCACCGAAAGTAGTTCTTGTCTATCTCTTTAGTAAATACCCCTCTCCTACCCTCCCTCCCTCCCCCCCTCATAACAACAAAGGAATATGTTCTTCTCAGTTTAAACTATTTCTCAAGATCTTATAATAGTGGTCTTATACAATATTTGACCTTTTGCTACTAATTTCACTCAGCATAATGCCTTCCAGGTTTCTCCATGTTATGAAGTGTTTCACAGATTCGTCACTGTTCTTTGTTGATGTGCAGTGTTGCATTGTGTGAATATACCATAATTTATTTATCCATTCATCCATTGATGGGCACCTTGGTTGGTTCCATCTTTTTGCTATTGTAAACAGTGCTGCAGTAAACGTGGAAGTGCATGTATCTATTTGTGTAAAGGCTCTTATTTCTCTAGGATATATTCCGAGGAGTGGGATTGCTGGGTTGTATGGTAGTTCTATTTCTAGCTTTTTAAGGAAGCACCAAATTGATTTCCAACGTGGTTGTATACCATTTTACATTCCCACCAGCAGAGTATAAGTGTTCCAGTCTCTCCACAGCCTCTCCAACATTTATTTTTTTGTGTGTTTTGGATTAATGCCAGCCTTGTTGGAGTGAGATGGAATCTCATTGTAGTTTTGATTTGCATTTCTCTAATGGCTAATGATCGAGAGCATTTCCTTATGTATCTGTTAGCTGCCTGAATGTCTTCTTTAGTGAAGTGTCTGTTCATATCCTTTGCCCATTTTTTAATTGGGGTGTTTGTCTTTTTGTGGTTGAGTTTTAGCAGAGTCATGTAGGTTTTAGAGATCAGGCACCGGGTGGAGATGTCTTAGCTGAAAACTTTTTCCCAGTCTGTAGGTGGTCTTTTTACTCTTTTGGTGAAGTCTTTAGATGAGCATAGGTGTTTGATTTTTAGGAGCTCCCAGTTATCTGGTTTCTCTTCATCATTTTTGGTAATGTTTTGTATTCTGTTTATGCCATGTATTAGGTCTCCTAATGTCCCTATTTTTTCTTCCATGATCTTTATCGTTTTAGATTTTATGTTTAGGTCTTTGATCCATTTGGAGTTAGTTTTTGTGCATGGTGTGTGGTAGGGGTCCTGTTTCATTTTTTGGAGGTGGCTATACAGTTACGCCAGCACCTTTTGTTAAAAAGACTATCTTCTCCCCAATTAACTGACACTGGGCCTTTGGCAAATATCAGCTGCTCATATGTGGATGGATTTATATCTGGATTCTCAATATTGTTCCATTGGTCTATGTGTCTGTTGCTGTACCAGTACCAGGCTGTTTTGACTACTGTGACAGTATAATTTGTTCTAATATCAGGCAGAGTGAGTCCTCCCACTTTGTTCTTTTTTAGTAATGCTTTACTTATCCGCGACTTCTTTCCCTTCCATATGAAGTTGGTGATTTGTTTCTCCATCTGTTTAAAAAGTGTCATTGGAATTTGGATCGGAAGTGCATTGTATCTATAGATGGCTTTTGATAGAATGGACAATTTTACAATGTTCTCTTCCTATCCACGAGCAAGATATGTTTTTCCAATTACGTAGGTCCCTTTTGTTTTTTTTGCAGTAGTACCTTGTAGTTTTCTTGGTATAGCTCTTTTACATTTTTGGTAAGGTTTATTCCTAAGTATTTTATCTTCTTGGGGGCTGCTGTGAATGGTATTCATTTGATGATTTCCTCTTCAATGTTCTTTTTGTTGATATAGAGGAATCCAACTGATTTTGTGTGTTTGTATTGTAATCTGAAACTTTGCTGAACCCTTCTATTAGTTTTCTTGAGGATTCCTCAGGGTTTTCTGTGTATAAGATAATGTCTTTGGAAATAGAGATAATTTTATTTCTTCCTTACCAATCTGGATGCCCTTTATTTCTTTGTCTAGCCCAGTTGCTCTGGCTAGGACCTCTAGCACAATGCTGAATAAGAGCAGTGATAAAGGGGATCCTTGTCTGTTTCCCGTTCTCAAGGGAAATGCTTTCAGGCTCTCTCCATTTAGGATGATGCTGGGTATTGGCTTTGTATCAATACCCTTTATTATGTTGAGGAATTTTCCTTCTATTCCTATTTTGCTGAGAGTTTTTATCATGAGTGTGTGTTGGACTTTGTCAAATGCCTTTTCTGTATCAATTGATAAAATTATGTGGTTCTTGTCCTTTTTTTATGTGGTGGATTACATTAATTGTTTTTCTAATATTGAACCAACCTTGCATACCTGGTATAAATCCTACTTGGTTATGGTGGATTATTTTTTTGATATGTTGTTGAATTCTACTGGCTCGAATTTTGTTGAGGATTTTTGCATCTATGTTCATGAGGGATATAGGTCTGTAATTTTCTTTTTTTGTGTTGTCTTTAGCTGGTTTTGGTATCAGGGTTATGCTGGCTTCATAGAAGGAGTTAGGTAGTATTCCGTCCTTTTCTATGCTTTGAAATACCTTCAGTAGTAGTGGTAAGTCTTCCCTGAAAGTTTGGTAGAACTTTGCAGTGAAGCCATCAGGGCCAGGGCTTTTTTTTTGTTGGGAGTGTTTTGATTACCTTTTCAATCTCTTTTTTTGTTATGGGTCTATTTAGTTGTTCTACTTCAGTTTGTGTTAGTTTAGGTAGGTAGTGTGTTTCTAGGAATTCATCCATTTTTTCTAGGTTTTCAAATTTGTTAGAATACAATTTTTTGTAGTAATCTGATATGATTGTTTTAATTTCAGTTGGATCTGTTGTGATATGGCCCATCCCATTTCTTATTCAGATTATTGGTTTCTTTTCCTGTATTTCTTTAGTCAGTCTGGCCAATGGTTTATCAATTTTGTTAATTTTTTCAAAGAAGCAGTTTTTGGCCTTGTTAACTCTTTCAATTGTTTTTCTATTCTCTAATTCATTTAATTTTGCTGTAGTTTTTATTTTTTGCTTTCTTTTGGTGCCTGACAGTTCCTTTTGTTGCTCTCTTTCTGTTTGTTCAAGTTGTAGGGAGAGTTCTTTCATTTTGGCTCTTCTTTAATATGTGTGCCTTTATTGATATAAATTGACCTCTGAGCACTGCTTTCACCATGTCCCAAAGGTTTTCATAGGAAGTGTTTTCAGTCTTGTTGAATTCTGTGAATTTCTTTATTCCCTCCTTAAGGTCTTCCATAACCCAGTCTTTTTTGAGCAGGGTATTGTGCAGTTTCCAAGCATTTGATTTCTTTTCCCTGGTTTTTCTGTTATTGATTTTTACTTTTATGGTCTTTCATTCAGAGAAGATGTTTTGTAATATTTCAATGTTTTGGGTTCTGCAAAGGCTTGTTTTATGACCTAATATGTGATCTATTCTAGAGAATGTTTCATGTGCACTAGAAAAGAAATTATAGTTTGCAGCTGTTGTGTGGAGTGTTCTGTATAAGTCTATGAAGTGAAGTTGTTTAATTGTAGCACTTAGATCTTCCGTGTCTCTATTGAGCTTCTTACTGCATTTCCTATTCTTCACCGAGAGTGTTGTGTTGAAGTCTTCTGCTATAATTGTGGAGGTGTCTATCTCACTTTTTAATTCTGTTAACATTTGTTTTATGAATGTTGCGGCCCTATCATTGGGTGCATAAATATTTAATACAGTTATATGTACCTGGTAAATTGTCCCTTTAATCTTTATGTAGTGTCCTTCTTTATCCTTTGTGGTGGATTTAATTTTAAAGTCTATTTTGTTGGAAATTAATATTGCCTCTCCTGCTCTTTTTTGATTGTTGTTTGCTTGATATATTTTTATCCATCCTTTCAGTTTTGGTTTATTTGTGTCTCTTAACTCTAAAGCGTGTCTCTTTTAGGAAGCATACAGACTGATCGTGTTTTTTTATCCAGTCTGCAACTTTCTGTCTCTTTATTGGTGAATTTAGTCCATTTACATTAAGTGTAATTATAGACAAGTATGAGTTTAGTGCTGTCATTTTGATGCCTGTTTTTGACAATTTCATTTTCCATTTACTTTTTTGTGCTGAGTTTTTCTTTGTAGAATGTGTGTTCCTCCTTTTTATAGTAGTTGAATTTATTTTGGTGAGTCGTTATGTTTATCTTGGTTTTTATTTTGAAGTATGGAATTGTTAGACCTTGTTGTGGTTATCTTAATATTTACCCTGGTTTGAGTAAGTAAAAACCTAAGTTGTTTCGCCCTGTATCGCCTTGGTTTCCTCTCCATATGTAATTTCTAAGCCTCCTGTATTTAGTCCCTCTTTTTTCACTATCGTAATCTTTTACATAATCACATCAATGATTCCCTGTTTTGAGCAATTTTTTAATTAATCTTATTTTGTTTTTGTGATTTCCCTATCTGGGTTGATATCAGGATGTTTTTTTCTGTGACCTTGTGTTGTGTTGGTATCTGATATTATTGATTTTCTGACCAAAGAATTTCCTTCAGTAATTCTTGCAGTTTTGGTTTGGTTTTTGCAAATTCTCTAAGCTTGTGTTTATCTGTAAATATCTTAATTTCACCTTCATGTTTTAGAATTTTGCTGGATATATGATTGTTCGCTGACAGTTTTTCCTCTTTCAGTGCTCTATATATGTTATCCCATTGTCTTCTTGCCTGCATGATTTCTGCCGAGTAGTGCAAACTTATTGATTCTCCTTTGTAGGTAACTTTTCCTTTATCCTTGGGTGCTTTTGAAATTTCACTTTATATTAGGTTTTGGCAGGTTTGATGATATGTCTTGGTGATTTTCTTTTGGGGTCTATTTTGTATGAGGTTCGATGAGCATCTTGGGTAGATATCTTTTCATCTTTTACAATGCCAGGGAATTTTTCTGCCATCAGATCTTCCACTGTTCTCTCTGTATTTTCTGTTATCCCTCCCTGTTCTGGAACTCGAATCACACGCAAATTATTCTTGATAGAGTCCCCCATGATTCTTAGGGTTTCTTCATAGTTTTAAATTCTATTTGATTTTTCTTCAACTATATTTGTGTCAATTGCCTTATCCTCCAGCTCCCCCACTCTGCATTCCAGTTCCTTGATTCTGCTCCTGTGACTTCCTATTGAGTTGTCTGAATCTGTGACTTTATTGTTAATCTTTTGGATTTCTGAATGCTGTCTCTCTATGGATTCTTACAGCTTATTAATTTTTTCACTATGTTGTTGAATAATCTTTTGGATATCTTCAACTGCTTTATCCGTGTATTCCTTGGTGTTTTCTGTAGATTGCCTTATTTCATTTGTGAGGTCATTCCTGATGTCTTGAAGCATTCTGTATATAATTTTTTTATATTCTACATTTGGCAATTCTAGGAATGTATCTACATCTGGGAATGATTTTGATTCTTTGATTTGGGGGTTTGTAGAAGGAATCATGGTCTGCTTCTTCATGTGATTTGATGTCGACTGCTGTCTCTGAGCCATTTATAAGATATTGTAATATTTTATATTTGCTCACTGAGTCTTCTTATTTTGTTTTGTTACAATACACCCAGATGGGCTACTAGATTGTGGTGTCGTGATTGATGTAGCTTTTGAATCACTTACGTCCTGTTACCAGCTTGCCTGAGCTGTTACCAGGTATATAAGTGTATGAGTCCATTCACTATTCTTGAATACAATCAGCTCAGGTGTCCTGATAGCTGGTCACCTAGTGTGTGGTGTAGGCTCTCACTTATTATCTTAGAGGAGTAGTGGTGATGGTTGTATGCACCAGTTTCTATTAGTGGCAGGGGGTCACATTTTGAGGAGGGCAGGATGCTGACAGCCTTCCTTCAAGTGTCAGTGAGGTAGGTGTGGCTCTATTCTCTAGAGCACTCTGGTGGGTGGGCTTTGCAGCTGTATCTTAGGCACCCAATGCTTGGGTAGGCGTCACTATTCTCAGACCCCTCTAGCAGGTGGCTAGGTGATGTGGGTGGAGTCTCAGCCCTCAGTTCGCTGGTGCGGATCAGCGAGGGCTCTGTTTAATAGGTAGAGAGGTATCTGACCTCCAAAACTTGCCTTTCCACTGCTGAGCTAAAACAATTATGGTCAGATCTCTATCAGAATTGCCTTTGCATTATAATAGCCACCTAGTTACCTGTAGGGTGAAAGCCAAAGACTATGGGTCTGTTAATGCCTGGATGGAGCTGATTCTGTACTGTTATTTCAGTTTAGGGAAGTCAGGGAAGGATTTTTTCTTTGATTGTTAAATGCTGCTTTTCTCAGGCCAGGAGAATGGGTTAGAAAAGAAAGAAGAAAAAAAATTCAGCAGTGCACTTCACTCTCTGGCACAGAGGATTCCAATGTTAATGAAGCTGGCTGGGGCAATGAGGGGTGGAATCAGATATATAGAAGAGAGTAGCCTGGCAAAATATACAAAGTTACTTATGTTGTTTGGTGAGAACTGTTTTTTCTGAGATTCCAGAGCATTGTGTCGCTCGTGTGTGCTGGCTGGATCCCTGCTGAGACTGTCCCAGAGGGTTAGGGCTGCATCCATGCTCACACTGTCTCAGGAAGCCACAATTGGCTCCCCCACACTTAGTCCAAAGCCCAGCACCAAGGTTTCCTTTCTGGGACGCTGCACTCCAGGCTCCAAAACCAGTCGCTGCTTCCCTATAGTTTTTCGTTTCCCTGTCAGCCGCGTCTGTGTGGAGCCTGCGTGTGCTGCCTGGGTCCCCTCTGAGGTTGGTCCTGAGGGTTAGGCCTATATCTGTTCTTCCCTGTCTCAGTAAACCACAATCAGCCCCACCACTCTGACACCAGGAAACCGCGAGGGCTCAAGGCTGTGGCGTGGGACACTGGCTCCGGAAGCGGTCCCTGCTGCAGCGTGGCTTTCGCTCCCCCGTCACTCAGGTCAACTCCTTAGTTCTGTGTTTGATGGTCAGGGTTTGTAGATTGTCCTTTATGTAATCAGTTCACTTGTTTTTTCGAGTCTTTGTTTCAAGAAGGATAAGCGGAATCTTCTACCTAGTCAGCCATCTTGGTCCTGCCCCCGTGTCTGCCTCTTTATGTGATTTGATATTGACTGTTGTCTCTGAGCAATCTATAAGTTATTGTATTAGTTTATTTTATGCTTGCTTTTTGTATCCTAGCTTCTTCCTTTGTTTAGTTTTGGTATTCCCAAATAAGCTGCTTGAGTGTGCTAGGTTGATTATTTTCACCTTTGAAGCTCTAATGTACTATCACCAGATGGCTAGCACTGTTACCAGGTATATGAGCCTAGGAGTTCATTTACTTTTCTTGTATGCATTCAACTCAGGTGCCCAGGTAGTTGGTCATAAAGTGTGTGGTACAGGCTCTGTCCTACAGTCTTAGAGGGGCAGGGGTTATTGGTGTAGGCAGAAGTATCTGGCTGCAGTAGGGGGTCAGGCTCTGATCAAGGCAGGGGTCTGACAGCTGTCCTCTGAGTGTCTGTGAGGAAAGTGCATCCCTGTTCTGTAGAGCACGCGGGTGGGTTCTGCAGAAGGGCAGTGGGTACCCAATGCTTTGGGTTGTAAGTTCTGGGAGGTACTACTTACCCTTGGAGCCCTGTCACAGGTGGCTAGGTATTGTGGGTGGGACCACCAGTCCTTAGGCCCCTGATGTGGGTAGGTGAAGACCCTGTTTAATAGGCAAAGCAGTGTCAAACATCAAACACCCATCTTTCCACCGTCCAGCTGAAACAGTTGCAGTCTGGCAACAAGGGCCTATTCTCCTGAAATGGGCCCACACAGGTCCATGCTGGGGTGAAAGGTATTCAAAGCCCATGGACTGTCTGTGCCTGAACAAGAGCTGCTTGTGTCCTGAGCTCCCCAGCTTAATTGAGCTGGCAGATTATCTTTCCTCCAGTTGTGAACTTATACCTTCTTCAAGGATGGAAAAATGGCTGAGAGTGGTACCAGGGCCTATCTCAGGCCCAGGGAAGTTGACAGCCACTGAAGCCGGCTTGGGGGCTAGGGGTGAGGTAAAATAAACACAAGTAATTACCTTTTGCTGAGAGTGCCGTTCTTCTCTTGTTCTGGAGGTGTGAGTAGTCTGTGCAACTTGCTGTCCTTCCCTGAGCTAAACGCCTGTGGAACGCTACTGCCAGCCCCACTGCAGTCGCTCCAGGGAATGGTGCCTGAGGGTTCCTGGCTATTCAGGTCCAGTAACTCCTCTCCACTTCTGAATAGTCTCTCCCTCCCCCTGCCGCTGACTCCGTTTTCTAACTTTACCTTTGATGTTCAGGGCTCCTAGCTTGTCATAAATATAATCGCTTCACTTGTTTTTTCTGGTCTTTTTTGTAAGAGGGATCACTGGTGGCGTCTCAGTACTCAAAACTTCATCATTTCTTCCTTTCACTTTAGCTACTCGACATTCAAGAGCAACGTTCAGAGTCTCTTCCGACATCCGTTTTGGTCTTTTCTTTCTTTCCTGTCTTTTAAAGGATCTCTTGCTTTCCTCATGTGTGATGTCCTTGATGTCATTCCACAACTCGTCTGGTCTTCAGTCGTTAGTGTTCAACACGTAAAATGTGTTCTTGAGGTGGTCTCTAAATACAGGTGAGATATACTCAAGGTCATATTTTGGCCCCTTTTGACTTATTCTAATTTTCTTCCGTTTCAACTTGAACTCCCATATGAGCAATTGACAGTCTGTTTCACAATCGATCCCTGGCCTTGTTCTGACTGATGATATGAGTTTTCCCATCTTCTCTTTCCACAGATGTAGTCAGTTTGATTCCTGTGTATTCCATCTGGTAAAGTCCACGTGTATAGCTGCCGTTTATGTTGGTGAAAAAAAATATTTGCAGTGGATGAGTCACTGGTCTTGCAAAATTCTTTCATGAGATTTCTGGCGTCATTTATTTCAGCGATGCTGTATTTTCCAACTACTTTTCCTTCTTTGTTTCCAACTTTAACATTCTAATGACCAGTAATTATCAATGCATCTTGATTGCATGTTTGATCAATTTCAGGCTGCAGAAGTTGTTTAAAATCTTCAATTTCTTTATCTTTGGCATTAGTGGTTGGTGCATAAATTTGAATAGTCATATAAACTAGTCTTCCTTGTAAGTGTATGGATTTTAGCCTATCAGTGACAACATTGTACTTCAGGCTAGATCTTGAAATGTTCTCTTTGATGATATGTAACGTCATTCTTTTGACTCTGGTGGAATATCCATGTTTGTAAGACTGCTCACAGACTGTTTTACCAGAGAGTTTTCTGGTACTGCAACATCTACCACTAATCTCTGTGATCCCTTTGAATTGGCAAAATAAGAATAGTGCTATAGATTTCTTCCAAATACAGAAAACATAAGTATGAAAATGTTCTTGCTGTTGATTATATTCTTTACCAATCTGTTTGTATGGGATTTTTGGTACTTCACTTGAAAAATGAGTCCAAGGTACTGTGATGTGATTGTTTACTTTGTGTGGCCTTTCTAGCCATGGTCTTATAACATCCACCCTGGTGCTTGGGCAGGACTGTGTGATAGGGTAATTGTGGCTCACCAAGGGGATTGTTTATTTTGCCTTCAAAGAGAACCAGTTCCAGAGCAAAGAGGAGGATTCAACTCCCATCAAGGAAGAACAGCCAAGAGCCGAGCGTATATTATGGACCTGAGATCCCTGCACTGAGAAGCTCCTAGAAGCAGGAGACTGAGATAGAGAGAGGAAGCTGTAACCCTGAAGATGGTAAGATGCCATGGCAGGAGAGACCGAGCAACAGGGACCTGGCTATAGGAGATGATGGCCCAGGGAGAAGGAAAGCTGAGTGCCTTTGGAGAGAGGCCGGCCCAAGGCCAGGCAGAGGCACGCCTATGAGCACAGGAGGGAAGAGGCTGTCCTGATAGAAAAACTGTATTCTGAGTGTCGTTGAGCCTGAGCTATAACTGTTACTTCCCTAATAAACCCCATAATCGTGAATATGGACTATGAGTTCTGTGTGGCCATTGCAATGAGTTATTGAACCCGGCAGAGAAGTAGGGAGTGCTGTGTGAGGGACAGTTGGTGTCAGAGTTAGTGAAGATGGTGGAGAGAGGGTAGTTTTTTCACCAATGCCTTCAATGCAGCTTCGATTCCTTCCTTTTATACCATCAGTTCTTGATCTTATGCTACCTATTGAAATGGTTGAAAATTATCCAGTTCTACTGCAGTGGCTGTATTAATATCAGACAAATTATACTTCAGAAAAAGGAGTATTATTGGGAATAAGTAGGGACATAACATAATAAAGGTTCAATTCTCCAAAAAGATACAACACTCCTAAATGTGTACGTGTCTAACAACAGCGCTCCAAAATACAAAAACTAATAAATCTGAAAGGGGAAATGGACAAATACGCATTTATAACTGGTATCAGTACTTTTCTATCAATAATTAATAGAGCCCTGCTAGTTGAAGTCCAAAGCATCTGTATGAACCACTCATGGATGTCTATGTGTGTGTGTATGTATGTGTGTGTATGTGTGTATGTATGTATATAGTATAAAGAGAAGTAATACAGAAATAAACATAGATACATGTTGTAGTCCTTGGGAGGTACAAACGGTTAATGCATTCAGCTGCTAACCAAAATGTTGGAGGTTTGAGTCCACCCAGAGGCACTTTGGAAGAAAGGCTTGGTGATCTACTTTTGAAAAATTAGCCATTGAACTGACACACTTGTGTGTCAGTACTACTCTGACACACATGAGGGGAGGGGTCACCATGAGTCACATCAGCTTCATAGCAATCGAATGATTTTTTTATGCATTCTGCCAATGTTTGTCTTTTAATTGGTATCTTAGGCTGGGTTCTCTAGAGAAACAAAACCAGTGAGGTGTATATATATATATTTATATATAAATAGCTTTATATCAAGAAAATGGCTCACGAGGCTGTAGAGGCTGGTAAGTCTCAAGTCCATGGGTCAGGCTTGTGGCTTCTCCTGACTCACATAGATGCAGGGACTGCAGAACTGAAGATCTGCAGGTCATACAACAGGTCTGTGGCTCACAGGCTGCAAAGGCTGACAGATCTCAAGATCGGCAGGTAAGCTGGCAGGCCGCGGCTCACAGACTGCGGAGGCTGGTGAATCCCCAAATTGGAAGGTAAGCTGAGAGTTCAAGTCCCAAAAACTTGAGATCAGATGAAGAGGAGCCAGCTGCAGGATTCAGAGTGAGCAAAAGCTCAAGAGCCTTGCCAGAAAGTCCACCTATATTGGATGCAGTCCACACCTCCGAGGAAACTCCCTTAGATCTGATTGGCTACTCACAGCAGATCCCATCATGGAGGTAATCACATTATATCACATCTCATCATGGAAATGATTGCATCGTTATTCGACTGCTAAACTACATCATAACTGCCAAAGCACTGAGAATCATGGTCCAACAAAGTTGACACACAACTTTAATGATCCCAATTGTGAATTTAATCTATTTAAATTTAAAGCAATTAATGATAAGGAAGGACTTATGTCTTCTACTTTGTAGTAGGTCATATATGTATTTTGTTTCTCATTTTCTTCACTACCGTCCACTTTTGTGTTTGACTGATTTTTTTCAAGTGTACAATTTTGGTCCTCTCCTTATTTCCTTTCCTTATATTTTTTAACTTCTTAGTGGTGACCATGAGGATTACAATTAATATCTTATGTTTATAACAATCTTCTTTTAATTAATACAAATTTAGCTTCAACAGTATACAACATTCTGCTTTTATTCAGCTCAGTTACCTCCCCTACTTACGTTGCTGTTACAAAAATTGCATCTTTATACATTGTGTGTCCATTAAGAGAGATGTGTAAGTATTTTTATGCATTTGTGCTTTAAATCATATATGAAAAAAAGAGGCGTGATATAAAAATATTACTGACTTTGTTTTATCTAAGTAGTTACCTTTACGGAGTCTTCGTTTCTTTTTATGGCTTCAAGTTACTGTCTAGTGTCCTTCCGTGCCAGCCAGGATGATTCCCTGTAGCATTTCTCATAAGGCAGTTCTGCTGCTAACATACTCCCTCAGGTTTTGTGTATCTGGGCATGTCTTAATTTCACCTTCATTTTTGAAAGATAGTTTTGCTAGATATTGACATCTTGGTTCATAGTTTTGTTTCTGTATTTTTTTTCCAGTACCTTAAATACATCATTCGACTATTTTCTTGTCTCAATGGTTTCTGATGAAAAATCAACAGTTAAACTTGTTGAGACTCTCTTGTACATTAGGGGTCACTTATCTGTTGCTGCTTTCAAGTTTCTGTCTTCGTCTTTTGACATTTTGATTATGTCTGTCTGTGGATATCTATGAATTTACTGTCCTTTGAGTTTATTGAGCTTCTTGGATATCTAGATGACATTTGGGAAACTTCCAGTCATTACGTTTTTAAATATTCTTTCTGTCCTTTCATCTTTCTTTCCTTTCTGGGACTCCCTTAATGAGTATATTGGTATGCTTGATGTTGTCCCGCAGGTCCCTTAGGCTCTGTTCGTTCTCTTCATTCTTTTTCCTTTATGCTCCTCAGTTAGAACAATTTCAGTTGTGCTTTTTCAAGCTTACATTTTCCTGCTTTCTTGCTCAAATCTGCTGTTGAGCTCCTCTAATGAAATTTTTATTTCAGCTATTCAACTTTTCAGCTCTATAATTTCTATTTGGTTCTTTTGTATAATATTTCTTTATTAATGTTTTCTACTTGTTCATACATTCTTCTCTTGGTTTCCTTTTTTTGTGTGTGTGTCTATGGTTTGTTTAGCTCTTTGAGGAAATTTAAGACAGTTGGTTTAAAATCTTTGTCTAGTAATCCCAATATCTGTGTTTCCTTAGGGATGCTTTCTGTTCATTTCTCTTCTTTCTTTCTTCTTAACAAATGAACCATCCTTTTCTTTTTTCTTTTTATGACTTAGAATAGTGTGTTGCAAACTGGATATCTTAGATATTATAATGTGACTCTGGAAATAAGATTCCCTCCTGTTATTAGGGTTTGCTTTTTTTTTTTTTTTAATTGTTGAGGGCCAGTCATCCATTTGCTTAGTGATGTTTCCAAACTATTTCTGCAAAGATTGTATGTCTTCTCATGTGTGGACACTGAAGTTCTGTTCTGTTATCTCAGCAGTCAGTTCATGACCTGACAGTGCTTTCTTTAAATGCTTGTAGCCAAAAAGAAAAAGTAACATTATCCCAGTCTTTGCAGATTGGCTCTGAACTGGCACGTTCTTTCAATGCTAAGCAAGAGTGCCTAAAACTCTGCCCTAGCCTTCACTTCCTGCCCCCATGGAGCCCAAAGATCAGCCAGAGATGCAAGCCTAAAGCTTTGTCAGGATCTTTATGAGCATGTCTTCATCCTTAGGCAAGAACATTGCACTTCAGATTCCTCAGTATATATGGTAGCCCTTCAAAGCCCTTAAACCACCAACCATTGTCCTCTCAGCCCTTTTTCCAAGCTTTTGGATGTCTCTGCTGTTTTCTCTGTCCTTCATCCTTTGACCCTGGAGGTAGGACCAATTCTTTTTAGCTTCGTACTTCTGAGTTTCCATCACATCATACATTTTTTCTTGTGTGCTGTTGAGTCAGTTCTGACTCATAGTGACTATAGGATGGAGTAGAACTTCTCCAAAGGTTTCTAAGGCTGTAATCTTTATGGACGGAAACTGTCATATCTTTCTCCTGTGGAGTAGTTGGTGGATCAAATCAAAAGGTTTAAGAGCTGAGTGCTTAACCACTGCACTACTGGGGCTCCTTTTGACATCATGCATCATAATAGATTTTTAACACACCCCTCAGAAACATAGAAGTCCATAAATTATCAAGGATACAGAAGATTTAACATGTAAAAAAATACCAAATTGCTATATGTGTATTTGTGTGTATTATCTAACCATGAAAGAATATACATTCATCTCATGCACATACATAACATAGTGTGTATAAAAATTAACTGTATACTGTGTTATAAAGCAAGTCTCAACAAATTTCAAGAGTCTGCAATAATATAGAGGATACTATGTAAGTACACCATAATTAAAAAAAAAAAACCATCTTAGAAAATGAAAATACAAAATCTCCATTTTTTTTTTTATGTAAGTACACCATAATTAAAAAAAAAAAAACCGTCTTAGAAAATGAAAATACAAAATCTCCATGTGCTTGGATATTTTAAAATACTATGAGTCAAAAAAGACATCATAATGAAAATTAGAATACATTTTGAAGTGAACAATTATGAAGATAGTGCATACAAAAATTTGTGCAGTACAGACAATATAATATAGGAAACTTATAGCCTTAAAAATATAATTGGAAAGAACAAATCTTGAAAAATAAGTGAGTTAAACATCCATTCAAAATGTTGGGAAAAAACCAGAAACAAACATTCATAGGAATCTTTGTTTCTATTAATGATTCAATACATGCAACAGATGATCAACAAAGACTAAAGTTGATTCTTAGAAGATGCTAGTAAAATTGACAAACTTTAGGCAAGATTGATCAAGTGAAAAAGAATGAAGATATAAAAAACGAATATCAGGAATTAGAAAGAAAATGACTACAGATCTTGCAGAACATAAAGATAATGTGAGAATGTTATGAACCGTATTAGCCAATAAATTTGCAAATTTAGGTAAAGTAGGCAAACGTATCATACCATGTAAGTTAATAACAACGATTCAAGAAGAAACAGGAAGCAAAAGTAATTCCACAACTGTTAATACAATTGAATTAGAGCTCAAACTATTCTCAAAAAGAAAATTTCATATCAGATGGCTTTTCCTGCAAATTCTGCCAAATATTCAAGAAATATTTCACAAATTCTTCAATATAAAAGGAAATATATACCCAAACTCATTTTATAAAGCTTGTAGAATGAATATTGATACCAAAACCTGACAAGAGCAGCAGAAGATGGGAAAATTACAGGCCAATGTCACTGATGAACATAGATGCAAAATATAAAAATAAATAGGCAAAACAAATCCAGCAATACTCTAAAGAAGAATATATTATGACCAAGTTGGGTCTATCCCAAGAATTCAAGGTTAGTTTAACATTCAAAAATGAATCAGTATAATTTGCCATATGTACAGGAAAAATAAATGTGATTATATTAATAGGTGTAATAAAATAAGTATTTGATAACCTTCAGCATCCACTCATGTTTTTTAAAAGAACATCTAGCATGCCATGAGACCAGAAGAACCAGAAGGTTCCCAGCTGCTGTCGCTGAACATTTTGATCAAAGAGTCCATAGAAAAGCCCTGATCAAAAGGGGGAAAATGCAGAACAGAATTTCAAATGAACCCTAGACTTTTTGGAGCCACTGAGGGTGAATGAACTCCTGAAACTATTGCCGTGAGATAATCTTTAAACATTACACCAAAAGCATTCCCTTGAATCATCTTAAAACCGAAGTATGAAAAAGAAAAAACCAAACTGTTGCTGTTGATTCCAACTCAGAGACTCTGTAAGACAGAATAGCACTGCCCCATAGAGTTTCCAAGGTGCAGGTGGTGGATTCAAACTGCTCTTCTTTTGCTTGGCTACCATATCACTTAACCACTGTGCCATGAGGGCTCCAGAACATTAGCTTACTTAACCAATAAAAATGGTCTACCTTGAGCATATGCTCTTTTAAGAACGGTCTACATGGCATCAGATTGACAACAGCTACTGAAAAGATTAGATAGGAACCTTAAGGAGCAGTGGGTTTATGTTAATGACAGAGGAACAACTCAGAAAAGGAGGGTAAGAATGGTTGCACAACTTCAAGAATGTAGCCAGTGTTATTAAATTGTACAGGTAGAAACTGTTGAGTTGGTGTATGTTTTGCTGCATATATTCTCAACCAGAAAAAATACAGGTAATAATTAACAAAAAATGTCAAGGAGAGCTAAATATTTTGAAAATAAGACAGAGTTGCATGTGAGGGAATGAGTGGGGTGAGCTGTTTTAGATTAATAGTAAAGGCTTATGGGATCAGGATATTTGAGGAGATAACTGACCTATATCAAAGGAGAGAATAGCTGTATGAAGTTCTGAAGGGAGGGATATTGCCAATAAAGGAAAGAGTTGTTTCTGAGGCCCTTAAATAACCAAGTGTTTTGGCACATTTGAGGAAGCTCAGGAAATAAGTCATGGCTAGTGTGGAGTGAACCGAGGGAAGACTGTTAGGAAATGAGGTTAGTATGGTGAGCAAGCCCCGCATCATGAAAGACCATGGGAAGGATTTGGGAATTTTTCCTAATTGCCATGAGAAGCCACTGAAATGATGCTGTTATGTAGATTGTAAGAGGGAAGATCGGTGGTACGGAGTCCAGTTTTCACCAAGAGATGATGGTGGATGTAAGGTGGAGGTAGTGAGAAGTGGATAGAGTCAGGATTTATGTTAAGGTAGTGCCAAGAGTCTAGAATATGTGAATGGATTGGATGCAAGATTTGAATAAAGGAGAGAAATCAAGGATGATTTCTAGGTTTTTGTCCTGAACAACCCAGAGGATAGTGAGAACATTTGCTGAGATAAGGAAGACTGGGAGGTAGATAAGACACTTGGACGAAGAATTTTATTTGAACCACATTAAGTTTGAGATGCCTAGTAGACATTCCAGTGGAGATGTGAGGTCAGCCATTGGTGAAGGAACAGGGCAGAGTATGTAAATGAGGGTATCCTAGGGCGCAGGTGGAATTGACTGCCATGAATTGGCTCAGATAACCTAGACAGTGAGAAGTGATGAGTGATGTTACTTAAACAGGGCATGGAAATCAATGAAAAAGGTGTGGGAGTGGCAGGGAAGCTAAGGTAGAGAAGTTTCTCTCTCCCTAAACCTGATTAGCTGGATTTGAAGACATCATAAGTTCCTGTACGAGAAATATCCAGCAAATTACCAGTTGATTTAATAAATTGATAACAAAGTCCACCTTTCAGCCAAAGATTGAAAAGCAAAGAAACCAATTGTCATCCAGTGAATTCTAACTCTTATCAACCCTATAGGACTGAGTAGAACTACCCCATAGGGTTTCTAAGGAGCAGCTGGTGAATTCAAACAGCAGACCTTTTGGTTAGCAGCTTAGCTCTTACCCACTGCACCACCAGGACTCAGACCAAGAATAACACATGTGAGGAACTTACTCCTTAGTTCAATCAAGTATGTAGAAATTGAAATTTGTAATTTTGGAGATTCCTCTCTTTTTTTTTCGAAATGGGGGGCATTGAGATGGAGGATTTTCCTATGCCCACCATCCTAAGGGATTTAATTAACCCATAGTTGAGACATTGTAAACATCTGAAGAAATTATTACCTTTGAGAAATTTGAGGGTGAGTAGGCATATCACCTGGCACCTCTTAAACTCCTTTTAAAAACCTGACTTGAAGACTCATCTGCCTTTTTGAATAAGTGCCAGCTTGAATAGGCAGGGTTCAGGGAATTGCCAACCAAAGGTATGGTTTCTCCAGAGGCCTCCAAGGGGTGTAAAAGAAGAGTGGAGCCAGACCCCGTGCTTGGGACACACCCTTGGTAGGAAATATTTGAGTGTGTGTGTGGTGAGGGGAGCACTCGGTGTGGGAGAGTGGGGTGGGTGGGTAATAGGGAAATGCCTGGTTTTTTTTTTTTTTTTTTAAGAAACAGTTTTTTACTTTTTTTTTTTTTTTTTTAATTACAATGAACAGTTCAGTGGAGACACATTCCTTATCTGCAGGGGCTAGTGGAAGTGCTGACAGCTGAGAATGTAGCCTGCTCCCCAAGTGCCAGTTGGCATTTTGGAGAGAAATCTTGATGTTTGGAGCACTGACTGGCCCTGCCTTTTCTAAATAATTAAGGGTGGTGGGGTGGTGGTGAGAGAAAGAGGATGGTCTGTGAACACTGACCCTGGAAAATTAACCCGAGTGTGTGGGTTGTGGATAGCAGGAAAAGAACATCACCCGCAAATGACAGCAGTGCCTTTATTTATTTATTCATGCTTCTTTTTAGTTCTGAGTTGTTTTTAAGCCACAAATTAATGGGGCCACCATGAGTTTTCAGAGAATGAGTTTTACAAAAATCTAAGTGTTTTAAATATTGCAAGGATTTACTTATATATGCTGTATATGAGAAAAGTCCTTCCAGTTATAGGGAGGAGAAAGAAAGTATATTCAGGAATTAAATTTTCACAGTT
The DNA here is from genome assembly GCF_030014295.1 of Loxodonta africana. Lineage (NCBI taxonomy): Eukaryota > Metazoa > Chordata > Mammalia > Proboscidea > Elephantidae > Loxodonta > Loxodonta africana. The sequence goes on along the minus strand of NW_026974901.1, from coordinate 338,605 downwards.
CTCTGAATTCTTATATTTCTCCTGTTGTCCATTTTTCTTTTTTTGTCCTTCATCCACCCCTTCCACCTTGACCCACTGTCTTCATCATCTAGTGCTGCCGTAACAGAAATACCATGAGTGGATGGGTTTAAGCAAGAGAAATTTAATACCTCACATTGAAGTAGGCTAATAGTCCACATTCAAGGCATCAGCTCTAAGGGAAAGCTTTCTCTCTCTTTCGGCTCTGGAAGAAGGTCCTTGTCCTTAGCCTTCCCATGGTCAAGGAGCTTCTCAGGTGCAGGGACCTTGGGTCCAGAGGACATGCTCTGCTCCTGGTGCTGCTTTCTTGATAGTCTGAGGCCCCCAACTCTCTGCTTGCTTCCCTTTCGTTTTATCTCTGGAGAGATAAAAGGTGGTGCAGGCCACACCCCAGGGAAAGGTGACCTGAGTAAGGGTGGTGTTACAATCAATCCCACCCTAATCCTCTTAAAGTAAAATTACAATCACAAAATGGAGGACAACTACACAATAGTGGGAATCATGGCCTAACCAAGTTGAGACACACATTTTTTAGGGTCATAATTCAATCCATGACACCCACCAAACCAAACTTGTCACCATCAAGTTGATTCCAACTCATAGAGACCCTAGTTGATTCGAACTCATAGAGACCCTATAGCATAGAATAGAACTATTCCATAGAGTTTCCAAGGACTAGTTGGTGGATTCGAACTGCTGACCTTTTGGTTAGCAGCTGAGCTCTTAACCACTATGCCACCAGAGCTCCTCTTGATCCACAGTCCACCCTAATTCACCACTGTGTTAGAAACTAAGGTTTTGCTACTCTGAAATAAGAACCTTTTACTATACTTTTGTGTTAGTGGTTGCTTTTGGTACGTCTTTAAGCACTGAACAGTTACCTCATACCCGTTAAAAACCCATTGCCACTGAGTCTATTCCAACTCATAGCGGCCCTATAGGGCAGAGCAGAACTGTGCCATAGACTTTCCAAGGAGCGCCTGGTGGATTTGAACTGATGACCTTTTGGTTAGCAGCCATAGCTCTTAAACAGTACACCACCAGCGTGGGAGGGGTTTAATTGATAACATGATGTCTGGGCTCCAAGGGAGATGGAATGGATGTGCAGGAGAAGGGCATGCAGAGTCAGCCTGTATAGTCCCCTGAACTCTGTTCAAGATCATAACATACCTCAGTAATCACTTGAATCTAAACATACAACTTTAACAGTTGATGTAAATGACTTTACACATGAATTTTGGAACTCAACTCTTTCTCAATGGAAGTTCCTTCAACCTAGCCGTTTGTTTGTATTCCCTTAATAATTATGAAAGCTAACAATTATTGTGTTCATTCTGTGTGTAAGGCCTTTTTCTAAGTGTCTTGTGTGTTTTATTTAACCTGCGTAACAACCTTTTGAATAAGACCCGTTTTAGAAATGGGAAACTGAGGCAGTGAGAGGTAAAGTAACGTGCCCAGATCACCCAGCTGATAAATTGAGTTAGGATTTAAACCCAGGCAGTTTGTTTCAGAATTTGCTTATGTAATCACTGTACATGACAGCAGTGAGCCCTAGTGGCTCTGTGGTTAAAGAACTTGGCTGCTAACTGAAAGGTCAGTGGTTCGAACCCACCAGCCTCTCTGTAGGAGACAGACGTGGCAGTCTGCTTCAGTGAAAACCCTATGGGGCAGTTTTACTCTGTCCTTTGGGGTCACTGTGAGTTAGAATCGACTTGATGACAGTGGGTTTTGGCACATAATACTAATGTGCAGTGTATTCTGTATGCCGTGTATATGTTCAGAAACTAATTTTCCCAACATTTATGCCATATATAGATTACCAATCCAGTTGCCGTTGAGTAGATTTTCACTCATGACGACCCCATGAGTTTTCAGAGTAGGACTGCCCTCCATACGGTTTTCAATAGCTGTGACTATTTGGAGGTAGATTGCCAGGCCTTTCTTCCAAGGCAACTCTGAGTGTATTTAAACTGCCAACCTTTCAGTTAGTAGCTGAGCACTTAACTCTTTGTGCCACCTAATACATATATATACTAGGAGGTTTTCCTCCTTATTTGTACTTTAACGTTTTTTAGACTCTTACGAATACTTGTTCCTGGCAGTGAACTGGATGCTAAAGAACAGAATAGGCACATGTAACCCTCTCTCACCTTCTCCCTCCCCTCTTTCACAGAGATGAAATAAAAAGGAATTAATGAAGACAGATCATTGGATTAGGGCCCATACTCAGGGCTCTAACAGCATGGGGGGTTTCTCCTGTCACTTCAGTTCTTGTTCAGGAATTGGTACCTGCTTTTTGTGAATCACAAAGACCAGTGCTGTATATCAAGCCATTTAGATTTGGGGTATGGAGCAGTGATTTAAAAAAATTAAATTTTATTTTCAGAGATTTTTTCTAATAATTGTTTACATTTATTTATTTATTTTTAAAGTTAGACCCTGCTTTATTTTAGAGAGGAACAAACTTTCAAAGTTTTTAAGCAAACATTGCTCAGGGCTGGGCTTTTTTTTTATATTAACTTTTATTGAGCTTCAAGTGAACGTTTACAAATGAAGTCAGTCTGTCACATATAAGTTTGTATACACCTTACTCCGTACTCCCACTTGCTCTCCCCCTAATGAGTCAGCCCTTCCAGTCTCTCCTTTCGTGACAATTTTGCCAGCTTCCAACTCTCTCTATCCTCCCATCCCCCCTCCAGGAATTGGCACCTCCTTTTTGTGAATCACAAAGACCAGTGCTTTATATCAAGCCATTTAGATCTGGGGTATGGAGCAGTGATTTAAAAAAATTAAATTTTATTTTCAGAGATTTTTTCTATTAATTGTTTACATTTATTTTAATTGTATATTCTAAAACCCCTACAAAAAGGCATGAAATAATTGTTTAAATTTTAATTCATATGGGTCAAAATGTATGTTAAACTACCTATCGTCACCTTCACAGTCGTCGTTATGTTTGAGCCAATTGTTGTGGCCACTTGTTACCAAGTATGACCTGCTTCTCCAGGGACTGATCTCTCCTGACAACATGTCCAAAATATGTGAGATGAAGCCTCGCCATTCTTGCTTCTAAGGAATATTCTGGCTGTACTTCTTTCAAGACAGATTTGTTCATTCTTTTGGCAGTCCATGGTATATTCAATATTCTTTGCAAACACCGTAATTCAATGCCTTCAATTTTTCTTTGGTCTTCCTTATTCATTGCCCACCTTTCGTGTGCGTATGAGGCGACTGAAAGCACCATGGCTTGAGTCAGGCGCACATTAGTTTTCAAGGTGACATCTGTACTTTTGAACACTTTAAGAGGCCTCTGGCAGCAGATTTGCCCAATGCAATGTGTCGTTTGATTTCTTGACTGCTGCTTCCGTGGGTGTTTATTGTGGATCCAAGTAAAAATGAAGCCCTTAATGACGTGAACATTTTCTCCGTTTATCATGATGTTGCTTATTGGTCCAGTTGTTAGGCTGTTAGTCTGTAGTCTTTGATCTTCAACAGTAAATGCTTTAAGGCCTCTTCACTTTCAGCAAGCAAGATTTTATCATCTGCATATCTCAGGTTATTAATGAGTCTTCCTCCAATCCTGATGCCTTATTCTTCTTCAGACCAGCTTCTCAGATTATTTGCTCAGCATACAGGTTGAATACATATGGTGAAAGGATACAACGGTGATGCACACCTTTCTTGACTTTAAACCATGCTGTATTCCTTGTTCTGTTTAGATGACTGCCTCTTGTTCTATGTACAGGTTTCTCATAAAAACAGTTAAGTGTCCTGGAAATCTCATTCTTCCCCATGTTATCCATAATTTGTTATGAGCTGGAGTAGGTCTCAGAAATAATGTACCATTTCTTCCAGTTGGTTGTGCATGGCTGCCTACTTCCCTAGGTGGTAGCAGCTAAGGCCTGTCTCAGAAACACTCTCCTCCCCACTTAGCATGAGTTTTCACACTGCTCCATCTTCTTTCCCTTGTGTGTCTCCTGCCCTCCTCAGTGGCTGGGGAAAATGATAGTAGTCCACTGATGAGATTTATTCTTTTATTATACTTTATTTTATTATTTGTTTTTATAACATAGTTCTGTTAAAATCAAGGGTAATAAAAATGTTTGTATGATGGAAGTGGATAATCCCACCCACTGTGTCCATCTAAAGTTTCATGAGAAAACTGTGCCCACAACAGAGGGCTCCCACTCCTCTGGCTCACTGTATTTTCTCCTTGTTTATTTGCTCTTCTCTCTTTCCTGATGGATGCATGGAACCACTGAGCTTCAGGACTCCACAATTCTCCTTTTCATACCAGTGTTACTGTAATCTTGGGTTCATGGGCTGCCTTGCCACAGATTTACTCATTCTGTTTCTGTTAATTATTTCATTACTTAAAAATCTCTCATGAATTTTTCCAGAAGTACATTCTATTCCTCAAAAACTTGGAAGCAATGGGAAAGTATGCAAAAAAAAAAAAAAAAACAAGAAAACATACGTAACGCATAGAATAAATTATTAACGTTCCGATATGTCTATTTTCGTGCTCATATTGGCATGTATGTGTATTAGAGTCTCTGGTTGATGCAAATGGTTAATATCTTGAGCTGCTGACAGAAAGTTGGAGTTCAGGTCCACCCAGAATTGCTATGAAAGAGAGGTCTGGCAGCCTACTTCCGAAAACCCAGCCACTGAAACCCCTATGGGGTACAGTTCTACTCTGGCACACTGGTGTCATCATGAATCAGAACTGACTCAATGGCAACTGGTTTTATGTGTGTATTAGCACACACATTTATGTATATTAACACAGATATTATATCCTGATATTTTCATTCAACATTAGTCTTTTCATGGTAATTTTTTTTTGTTTTTTTTTAATGAGGGCATTAAATTACTTTGTAATATTCTGTGTGCATGTACTATATGTTTTTTAGCGATTTGACTATAGTTGCAATAATGTGCATGTTTCTAGTAATCTTTAAGCTATACTTACATCTTTTTAACATACATCTCTGCCATTAAATCTCTTTGTTTAAGTGTTGTTTAACACTCATTACGCCTAAGGGATGGTCTCAGAAGCAGCCCTGATCAATTTTTCTCCCTCTTACTCATGAAGCCCCTTAATGTATTCCAAGGTATCAACTACGAAGGATTTTACGTCCTTATCGTTTGTTTATTTTTCATTCAGTCAATATACTCCATGGGCCAGAAATAGTCTATGTTACGCAGATACAGTGGTGAAAGGTACACACTGTCCCTGTCGTCATGAGCGGACAACCCAGTGCAGGTGGGAGGAGCACTGGGGAAATGCAGCTGAGAGCAAGGACAGACAACCCTCCAGGAACCACACTGGACTTCAGAGAGGCTTGTTGGCTGCTGTTCACCTGGCAGGCTTCTAGATACCCAAGTACCCTTGGGCTTGGTGCCTGCTCCTCGCTCTGTTGACACCCTCCCTCTAGGATGCCTCAGTGAGTTTACTGCTGTCTATTTGTAGCTAAGGACATGAGGTTTATACCTCCATCCATTCAGACTCCTCCTGGGTCCAGACTCATATATTCAAATGTCAGCGTAACTCTCTGTATTGACCTCTTTATGCATTATAATGATACATTCCTCATATGGCCATCATGAAAAGCAAACATGAAAGGAAAAGCACAGGAGTGCCTGGCACCAGTGTAGGTACTCAATGAACATTAGCTGTTGGTATTATCCTTGACATCTCCGTGTGGGGTGAAGTTTTATTACCGGACATCTCCATGTGGATATCTAACAGCTGCACCATGTTATCTAGGCTATGAAACAATTCTTGGTTCCAACCACCATTCTGTTCTTATCGATGAATTTCTCAAGGCTTCGGTGATGGGAGTGTGTGTTTTTCCACACAATGGACATGATTAGGAATGGTAGGCCAGGTCCTGCACAATAAATTGCTCCAACATTCCTATGGGTGACCATTGAGACAAGTTTCAGCCAACAAATGTAGCAAAGAATTGGAACTACTCTCAGCTGTTCATGTGAGTACTCTCAATCCAGAATATCTGGTAAATCAACTGTTAGGGATTGAATTGTGTCCCTTCAAAATGTATGTGGAAATCCTAACCCCTGTACCTGTAATTCTGACCTTGTTTGGAAATAAGGGGCCTGCTTTTATTATGTGAATGAGGTCATACCAATGTAGGGTGGGTCCTAAGCCTAACTCTTCTTAGTTATAAAAGGAGCAGAATACACACAGACACAAACAGGTGAAAAGGAAGACAGACAAAGAAGACAGATGCTTCTAGAAGGCCAGGAACACAAATGATTGCTGGCATCTACTAGAAGCTGAGGTAGACAAGGAAGGACCTCCCACTACAGCCATGCCCTGAATTCGAACTACTACCTGCTAAACTGTGAGAAAATAAATTTCTGTCCTTTAAAAGCCATCCAGTTGTGTTATTTTTTGTTATGGAGGGACTAGGTAACTAACACACATACCCGTGCTTATAAGTTCAGCCCAGTGCAGAATAATTTTCTTCCCTCCTTGGTCTAGCCCACCCGAACCTCCTCTTTCCCTATCAGTGTCCTTTGCTTTCACCTAAGAGCTATGACAGAGTCCGCTTGATGCTGACGCATTGAAATTTCAATTTATTTTTTATTTATGATTACTATTAATTCCAATATTTTCTACGGTTTTCAATGGAGACAGTCCTATAATCTATGAATAGCAGTTATACTTTTTTTGTACTAGCTTACACTTCCAGTGTTAAATGTTTAATAAAAATAATGATAGAAGCATCCTTATTTTATTTTTTATTAATTTTAAAGAGAATGTCCCACCCGTCACCATGAACTATCATGCTAGTTGTAGTTTTCCATGTTCGGGAACTCCTTTTCTGTTCCATGTTTGCACCTAGTCCTTATCTGTCCGTGTGATTGGATTTTATCAACCTGCTTTGCCCCCATCTCTTGAGGTGAGCATATGTCTTCTCTTCTTTCACCTATGCATGTGGTGAATGAAATTACTAAATCTTTAATGTTCACTCAAATTTGTATGCCTACAATAAACCGCCTTGATCATGGCATGTTACGTGGTTTACCCTTTGCTGGATTTCCTTTGCTGGCATCTTATGTAGGGTTTTGCATCTCAGTTACTGAGTGTGCTTGTCCTCTAACTCTTCTTCTACCTTCCTTCTCTAATTTGTTATCATTTTTAAACTAGCCATAAGGATCAAGTTAGGGGAGTGTCTCATGGTTTTCTAATCTCTGTTGACTGCGTACAAGATTAAAATGACTGTTTCTTGCATGTTTGCTGGAACCTGACTGGAAATGATCTAGGTCTGCCATTTTCTTTGTAGGGAGATCTTGAACTACTGACCCATTTTATTTAGTGGTTAAAGGCCTCTTCTGGTGCTAATTTACTTGTAAAAAATTCTGATGCATGTTCTAGATTGCTCGAATCTCATCTTTAAATATTGATTATCAGGGCTTGTAGCCTCATGCAAGCCAATTAATCAATCCCAGATTTCCCCAAAGTCAGGCTCTGCAACTATTCCCGGTACCAAATTCCCTCATCTAAGACTTATTTGCAAAGAAAGATACAACAGTATGCTATCTACGCAGTTGTGTATCCGCAGCCTTCTTGAGTCCATAACGTGAGGTTACAGTCTTCTAATACTTTTTTTGTAATTGTTCTCTTTCTTATTTTTTTTTTTTCCTTTTTTCACTGCCAATACCGCCCCCCCCCCCCCAGTCTAGTAGTTTTAAAGTTGTGCGTTTCAGGTTCAAGTCTGTAATCCAGCTGGGATTCTGTGTGTGCTGCATGTGTGCATCAAAAGAACACGCTTCTAGAAGCAGAAAGCAGGCAGTGCGACTGTTGGGTGGTTGGCGGGGGAGGGGGAGGGGAGCTGCTGCCCAGAGAGGGCGCCCGAGGGAGGCAGGAGATGCCAGGCTGCCCACCGCGAGCCCACAGGCTCCAAGGAGGCGGAACCTGCGTGCGCCATGAGCCTTTTGAGACAGGCCCAAGCCCGCCCAGCTGGGTGCTAACCTCGCACCCGCCAGGCTTGCGGGTTCCCCCAGGACTAGGGGAAGCCTGAGGCCAAGGAGGGCAAGACCTAGGGTCTGGACCTGGGAACTGGTTCTGCCATGTGTGATCGCAGCACTTATGCTGGGAAGGAGGGCAGGAAGCATATCGCAACGTGCGTCCGGATGATGACCCAGAAGGGCAGGAGTTGTGGTCACCCACGGACTCTGCGTCTGCATATGGACGCCCCCAGGGTGCAATTCCAGGAGCAGAAGGCAAAGCCACAGAGGCCACAGTGCACCTCGCAGATGCTCCCCAGGGGCATTGCCCTAAATTTGGGGAACAGTCCCTCCTCTGGGCTAGGGACTTTGTTTCCTCCATTGTCATCACTGACTGTGAGCAGACTCTTGTCTAGGCAGACTAATGAGGAGTTATCAAAATGAGCTTCAAAGTCCGGATTTGAGTTAAGGATCATAAATTAACACAGAGAAATACGACTTTAGCAATAAGTGCCTGCTTGAAGCCCAAGTTGCCTGAAAACACGGAATTTCAGTCTTTCAGCTCCTCTGCTAATCTAGGGACTAAGAACAGGATCTCACTGGAGCTCAAAGATGTGGGGCACTGGGAATACTCTGGGTCTGTCTGCTCATGGCTGATTGCCTGATTCCCAGTTTTATTATACAGCTTAAATACAGACCAGAAGAGGAGTTTGGGGCTTGACACCTGACATCTTAACACCAGTTCCTGTTTCTTGAGGAAGGAAGAGGTAAAATAAATTAGCGTTTACTGTTTCCTTCTCCATCCCCGAAGTCCTGATGAAGACCCTCTCAGGTAAGGACTGACAGGGAGTGGCTTGGTTTACTATTCAACTTTGTCCTTCGGTCACTTTGTTTATGTCCTGCATGTAAACTATTGTGCATTGAGAAGCATTCTAATTCTTGTGCAGAAGGACTAGACCTCCTGCAGAATGACTATATTGTGCCTCCCTCGGGCACCCCTGTCTGCGCAGCACCCCCCAACCCCAACTGCCGAACCGCCTCTCTCCTGGCATTCTGCTTCTAGAAGCATGTTCTTTTGATGCAGAGATGCAGCACACACAGAATCCCAGCTGGATTACAGACCTGAACCTGAAGACCTTATGCAGAATGACAATTTATGAACCACTAAGCTCAGTACTAAAGCAGGTACTTACCCCTCAGAGAAGGCCCTGGGGAAGGTTGACACCTGCATTCCCCAGCGCTCCTGCTGCTCTAGAAGTGCCTGAAATGCCTCTCTGGGAAAGGCCTTCAGAGTAGTAGGCTCATGGCCCACGTGGGAATTCAGGCCTATTTTTCTGTTAGAACATCTCATTTCGCTCTGAAAATATTATTATCCAGTTTATTCACCAGGCATGAGTACAGACATCTCATATTTTCAAAATTAACCCCATTCTCTAATACTAATGTGCCACCAAGAGTATATTCCAAAGTGTTTGCAATAGGCTAGAAAGTCTTTGCAAAGAGGGGAGTCCTGCGCCATGTTGTGCAGTGACAACAGGGTTGGCATAATATGTTTACCGAGATACCTACCACTTTTTTTTATTTTTTATTGTGCTTTATTTGAAACTTTACAGAGCAAATTACTTTCTTGTTCAACCATTTATACACAATTGTTTTGTGACATTGGTTGCAATATTCATGATGTGTCAATATTGTCCTCTCCTATGCTCCAGTTCCCCATTTCCATCCGCCATGATTCCTGTTCCGTCCTGCCCTCTTTTCAGTGCTTTTGGGCTGGTTTTGTACTTTTGGTCTCATACACATGATTGAACTAAGAAACACTTTCTTCACGTGTGTTGTTGTTTGTTTTATAGACCTGTCTAATCTTTGGTGGAGGGCGAACTTCCGAAGATACTTTCCACTTTGTTGCTTTCCATAATTCCTGAAATTCCAAGCCTGCCACCTGAAGAACTTCCTTTAGTGTTTCATTTAGAGCAAGTCTGGTGGCGATGAATTCTCTTAAGCGTCTTTCACCTGAGAATGTCAATATTTTTCCTTTACTCATGAAGGAAATAACAGCCTATAGAACACCGGGTTAATGTTTCTTTTCTTTCAGTGTTGAAAAAATGTTGTTTTCACAGCCTTTTGGCCTCCATGGCTTCTGATGGTGAATACAGAGTCATTCCAATTGTTTCTCCTGTGTGAGATGAGTTGTTTTCTCTCTAGCTTCTTTGAAGACATTTTCTTGGTCCTTGTTATTCCACAATTGACTATGAGGCATTTGGGCATAAAATTATGTGAGTTTAACTTGTTGGAGTTTGCAGAGCTTCTTGAATCTGTAAGTTTATGTCTTTCAACAAATTGGGAAAGTGTTGAGCCAGTATTTGTTCAGATACTTTTTTCTACACCACATATTTTTTCTACAACGTATGGAATTCCAATAAATAAATGTTAGATATTTTTGAATTTTTTTGAGGCTCTGTTCATTTTTTTTCAATATTTGTTCTCTGTTTTCAGATTGGATATTTTCAATTGAACTGTTTTCATCTCATTGATCCTTTTGTCTGTCAACAGCATTCCGCTGTAGAGCTGATCAAGTGAATTTTTTATCTCCATTTTTCTGTTTTTCCTGTCTAAAATTTTCATTTGTGAATGGTTTCTATGTATTTTTCTATTTTTCTAAGTTGTGCCTGTTACTTCTTTGAGCATGGTTAAAGTAGCTTTTTAAAGTTTTTGTCTGTGATTCCAAGACTGTGTCTTACTTCAATCTTACAGAAAATGTCGATGTTGTTTGTTTTAGGAATCACTTGACCCAGTTATGTTCAGGCTGCAGGTTCTTTCCCAACTTCTGTGTGTTGTGGCTCAGATGTCAGTTCAGATTTTGAAGACTTTGCAGTGATATTTGGATGTAATCTATGGGAGTGTCACTCAGTCTGGGACCTTGTTGGTGTTCTAACCCATAATGCAGTTCTCAAAGGATTGATCTACTTCTTAGGGTCAGAGCAAAGCATATGCAACTGTGGGAGTGGGGAGGGGTATGAAAAACAACTTTATGGTATCCCCCTCTTGAGCCGCCTGGTCTCTGTCTCTCTGAGGCTCTCTGATGTCTGAGCAGCTACCTTCCTGGTCCACTGGCAAGAATGTTGGGGCTTTAATCTCTTCATTCTGCTGCACAATTAAGTGACTGGGTCTGCGTATGAGGCCAAATAATGGTAAGATGGAGAAAATGTAACAGAGATTCCTGTACATTATTTGGTCCTTATATACTTAGGTCAGAGAGAAGGCACACTGTTTCGGGTGATACTTCGAAACAGGTATGGAGAAAAAGGCATTAACAGGTCGATAGCTGCATACTAGGTGTTACGGATTAAATTCTGTCTTCCCAAAATGTATATATCAGCTTGACTAGGCCATGCTTCTCAGTATTGTGCGATTATCCACCATTTTGTCAGCTGATGTGATTTTCCAATGTATTGTAAATCATACCTCTATGATGTTAATGATCGAGGATTTGAAGCAGTTATGTTAAGGAGGCAGGGCTCAGTCTACAAGATTAAGTTGTGTTTTAAGTCAATCTCTTTTAAGATATAAAAGAGAAAAGAGCAGAGAGACAGGGGGACCTCAGTAGCACCAAGAAAGAAGTGTCAGGAGCAGTGCATCCTTTGGACCTAGGATCCCTGTGCTGAGAACCTTCTTGTCCAGGGGAAGATTGGTGACAAAGACCTTCTCGTAGGAGTGACAGAGAGAAAAAGCCTTCCCCTGGAGTTGGCACCCTGAATTTGGACTTATAGCCTCCTAGACTGTGAGGGAATAATTTTCTTTGTTAAAGTCATCCATTTGTGGTATTTCTGTTACAGGAGCACTAGATATCTAAGATGCTAGGTACCAGGAGATGTACATTTCCCAGCTCTTTCGCTCCCAGGGACACTATGACTAAGTAGCCAATGCCATAAATCCATGCGAGCAGACTGTTCTGATTACTGCTTTGACTCTACTGTCTGTTATGGTAACCACACCCACCTCGTCTTTGTTGATTGAGTGCCACCACTTGGATGCTACCACCATGGGGTCCAGTCAACTGCATTGTAGTCAGGTGTCTTCATTCAGTTAGGGCAGTTCTCACTGTGGACTCTTACTTACATAAAATAGCAACCACAGAAGTCTTCAATAATGCTGGGGCTTGCTTCCCAAATTTGTACCTCACTGCTATGGTAAAAAGAGAGCCCTCTGGGCACTCCGTGTGTGGGTCTGTGGGTCCAGCCTAATAAATCCATTCTAACATTTCAATTTCCCTCAGCCTTTGGATACCTTCTCCTACAGTATACAATGGCAGATCTGCCATTTCCACTTGATTTATTTTAGGCCACCACTTAATCCATGCTTCAGTAAACCAGCCAAATAAACTATGAGATCCTTTTCTAACCTCTCAAGCTGAAACACTGAATGAAGAATCTATGCTTCCTGGGCCTATATCAATAAACTCAGACTAATCCACCTTTATGTTGCTTGCACCGTTATCCCACACCCAAAATAGCCATTCCCACACATATTCACCAGGTTTCTGTATGTATATATTAGAAAAATCAAGCAGTTCTTTTGGAGTTTAGCATAGCTTTTCCTGGGTCACACTTCATAGCTCACCTTTTGGGGCTTGTTGGGACTGAAGTCTAGGTATAGGTCTAGAAGCAAAAATGGGCAGTGGCAGTGGGATGTTCAGCCGTGTCTTATAAGGCATCTGCCTAAGGTGATGCCCCAGGCAATGCCCCAGACACCACCCCAGGAGACAACTCAAACAAGACACTTCAGGCACAGCTGGGGTAATCTCATCAGATGGAGGTGGAAGGGATAATTGTTTTACTGGGAAGGGTGGCTTAGCCGGCAAAGTTAGAGAATCTCTTCAGATGGGAGTAAGAGGTCTGGTTCTGTTAGGAAGAGCGATTCAACAGAAATTGGAGGTTCATTGTCCCCCGCTTCCTGACTATCTGCCCATATGTCCTCATCCCAAGTTTCAGGATCCCATTTCTTCCCAATCAGTGCCCTTACTTTAACTTCAGAAACCATTTGAGGTTGGATATTCAACTGGCGCTTTAATTCAGTCACTCTTATGATAAGAATCTGAGTTTATTTTTGGCAGCATTAGCCTTGTTACTATAAGAAATATGGTTTTCTTTCTGGGCACAAGTGGCAGCTTTCAGATCTTGTATGTGGTGCTTGAGCTTTGAGTCCATTTCTTTCATTCACCAGTGTGGCTAGCAAAAGCAGGACCAACCAAGCAGCTTCCTTATTATTCTTATTCTGACAAAATTATAGAAAAGTATCAAATATGTAATCAGGCAGAGCCTTGTCTCTCACAAATATTTGATCCAGTGGTAGTAGTATTTTGCGTATTTCTATTGTCACCTCCCACCATGGATTAGCAATAGCCTATTTACTACTGGAGACAGTCATCAGTGCCTTTAAGATTAGCCAGACTTGAGAATCAATTGAGAAAACTCATCCTTAAGATTTGGTTCCTCTGGAACCAGTGTAGGTACCAAATGTCTTAGCCTGGGATCTCTAGAGATGCAAAACTGGTGAACAGAATATATATATACACACATATATATGAAAAAAAAAAAGAGTGTGTGTATATATACGTGTGTGTGTGTGTATATATATATATATATATTAAAAAAAAATTTTTTTTTTTATATGGAAACCCTAGTCGCATAATGGTTAATAGCTATAGCTGCTAACCAAAAGGTTAGCATTTCGAATCCACCAGGCGCTCCTTGGGAACTCTGTGGGGCAGTTCTGCTCTGTCCTGTAGGGTCACTATGAGTTGGAACCGACTCGACGGCAATGGGTATACACACACACACACACACACACACCCATATATGCTTACATATGTTAGTTGTGGATGTTAGAGGCCATCGATCCTGTGTAAAACAGAATGAAACACCGCCTAATCCTGAACCATCCTCACAATCATTGCTATGTTTGAGCCCATTCTTGCAGCCATTGTGTCAGTTCATGTTGTTGAGCGCCTTCCTCTTTTTTTCTGACCCTCAGCTTTTCCAAGCATGATGAGCCTTTCCTGGGACAGGTCCCTCCTGAAAATATGTCCAAGGCACGTGAGACGAAGTCTCGCCATCCTTGCTTCTAAGGTGCATTCTTGGTGTACTTCTTCCCAGATGGATTTGTTTATTCTTCTGGCAGTCCATGGTATATTCAGTATTCTTTGCCAACACCATATTTTAAATGAATCAGTTCTTTGGTTTTCCGTATTCACTGTCTAACTTGCTCAAGCATGTGAGGTGATAGAAAATATCATGGCTTTGCTCAGGCACACCTTAGTCCTCAAAGTGACATCTTTCCTTCACAACACTTTAAGGAGGTCTTTTGCAATAGATTTGCCCAATGCAATACATTGTTTGAATTCTTGACTGCTGCTTCTGTGGGCATTGATTATGGATTCAAGTTAAATGAAATGCTTGATGACTTCAGTATTTTCTCTGTTTATCATGGTGTTGCTTACTGGTCCAGTTGTGAGAATTTTTGTTTTCTTTATGTTGAGGTGTAATCCATACTGAAGGCTGTAGTGGTTGCTCTTCATCAGTAACTGCTTCAAGTCCTCTTTACTTTCAGCAAGCAAGGTCGTATCAGCTGCATATCATAGGTTGTTAGTGAATCTTTCTCCAAAACTGATGCCATGTTCTTCTTCTTACAGACCAGCTTCTCAGATTATTTGCTCAGCATACAGATTGAGTAAGTATGGTGAAAGGATACCACCATGACACATAACTTTCTCATTTTAAACCACACGGTATCCCCTTGCCCTACTCAAATGACTGCCTCTTGGTCTACATAGATATTCCGCATGATTACACTTAAGTGTTCTGGAATTCCCATTCTTTGGTAAGCTATCCATAATTTGTCATGAGCCACACAGTTGAGTGTGCTTGTATAGGAAACAAAAATAGGTAAACATCTTAGTGATAGTCTCTACTTTCAGCCAAGATCCATCAGACATCAGAAATGATATCCCACGTTCCATGTCTTCCTCTGAATCCAGCTTGAATTTTTGGTAGTTTCCTGTCTGTGTACTGCTGCAACTGTTTTTAAATTAAATTCAGCAAAATTTTTCTTGCATGTAATGTTAATGACATTGCTCGATAATTTCCGCATTGCGTTGGACCACCTCTCTTTGGAATGGGCACACATATAGATCTCTTTCAGTCATTTGGTCAGGTAGCTGTCTTCCAAATATATTGGAATAGACAAGTGAGCACCTCCAGCACTGCGTCCCTGTGTTGAAACATCTCATTTGGTACGCCATCAATTCCTGGAGCCATGTTTTTTGCCAATGCCTTCAGTGCAGCTTGGAGTTCTTCCTTCAGTACCATCAGCTCTTGATCCTATGCTACCTCCTGATATGGTTGAACGTCGACCAATTGTTTTTGGTGTATTGAGTCTTTGTATTCCTTCCATCTACTTTTGATGTTTCCTCTGTTGTTCGATATTTTGCCCATAGAATCCTTCAGTATTGCACCTAGAGGCTTGAATATTTCCTTCAGTTCTTTCAGTTTGAGAAATGCCAGGTGTTTTCTTCCCTTTTGGTTTTCTAACTCCAGATCTGTTCACATTATATTATCATACTTTGTCTTCTCCAGCTTCCCTTTCAGGTATTCTATTGAGCTCTTTTACTTTATTTTTCCTTCCATTCTCTTTAGCTACTGTACATTCAAGAGCAAGATTCAGAGTCTCTTGTGACATCCTCTTTGGTGTTTGCTTTCTTTCCTGTCTTTCTAATGACTTTTTGTTTTTTTCATATATGATGTCCTTGCTATCATCCCACAACTAATCTGGTCTTCGATCATTAGTGTGCAGTGCATCAAATCTATTCTTGAGATGGTCTCTAAATTCAGGTTTGATATACTCAAGGGCATACTTTGACTCATGGACTTGTTTGAATTTTCTTCAGCTTCAACTTGAATGTGAATATGAGCAACTGATCATCTGTTCTGCAGTCAGCCCCTGGCCTGATTCTGACTCATGATATTGACCAAGTGAAGAGTGATTCAGAGAAAAACATGGGTAGAGTGTGACCTAATTTCCATAAAAACAAACAAATGAATGTACTTACATGTGTCCCGGCAAAAAGAAGTGTGTAAAAGGGTACATATGTATCTTGGACACTGGACACTTCAGAGGAGCAGGTACAATATACTTATGTGGGGATGGCTCTTATTATAACTTCTATATACAAATCTCTATTGTTAAATGTGTTATAAGAATGTAAAAGCTTTTAAAGTTTAATAACATCATACGTGTATGTGTGTGTATTTGAAACTTTTTTTCTTTTGACTATTTTATATATGTGTTTTTTAGTTATCTAGTTTTTTTTTTAGTGTGGCTATAGCAGAGATACCACAAGTGGATGGCTTTAACAAACAGAAACTTATTCTCTCACAGTTTAAGAAGCAACAAGTTTGAAGTCAGGGCACTAGGTCTAGGAGAAAGCTTTCTCTCTTTGTGGCTCTGGGGGAAGGTCCTTGTCATCTATCTTCCCCTGGCCTAGGAAATTCTCAGCGCGTGGACACTGGGTCAAAAAGACGTGCTCCACTCCAGGCACTTCTTCCTTGGTGGTATGAGGTCCCTCTCATTTCTGCTCACTCTTCTCTTTGTATCTCAAAAGAGACTGACTCAAGACTCACCCTAATCCTGTAGATTGTGTCCTCCCTCATTAACCTAACTGCCTCTAATCCCACCTTATTAACATCACAGAGGTTAGAATTTACAACACATAAGTAATCACATCAGATCACAAAATGCAGGACAACCACACAATACTGGGAATCATGGTCTGGCCAGGTTGGCACACATTTTGGGGGACACTATTCAATCCATAACAATAGAGAAAACACTGTCTTCAATGCCAGATTCAGAGACTTTTATCAATCTATGAAGGGCAAACACAGATATTGAACAAAATTCAGACCAGCGAATTATTGCTTGCTCTTGTAACTAATGACTTCTTCTGGTCTCTGTACCTGGAAATGGCCAAAAAGAATTCTGTGAGGATTAATTCAGTTATTGCTAAAACATCTACTGCATTTACATGTCTACAGATAAGGAAGAATGCTGGACACCATGTGTGATTCATTAAGTAACACGGGGACTATTAGACTGTTGTTCTCCTTTTCTGATATGCCACTATCACCTTCTCCCCTTGTTGCTCTCCTGAAAAACCCACACTTGTATATTCTAGGCTTTTTTCCAGGATTGAATTTGCAGGAAGTTGAAGATATATCTTTGAAAGATAAAAAAGACTTTGGCCACATTGTCTTTAGACAGTCGAACTTCCCAGCCAGCCTCTGTGCAGGATGGGAATTCACAATCCCTCCTACTCAGTACCTCTGAGCAGGACGGGATTTCTGTTTCATTATCAGGAGACTGTGGAATTCACCCCTCTTCAGAAAACTTACTTTCCTTTGCCTCAAACTGTCCCTCTCAGGATCTGTCACGGTCACTCTGAGAAATTCACATGGGCAGCCTGTATGGAAGTGCCCATCCTAGAGTCCGTGCCCTTCCTTCCTTGCTCCGTAGGGCTTCCTCTGACACTTGGGGTCACATCTCCCAGGGAGTACACACCTCTGGCACTTCCAGGGATTCCCAGGCCCTGGGATACTGTGGATGGGACTTGGAACTCAATCTGTTTCTTCCCATCCTCACCTTTGGTTATCTGTGTTCTGTCTTCACCAGATTTAGGAGGCCTTGTCTTCTCTTTGCTCATTTCATTTCAGTCAGGCTTTTCTATTCCAACTCTCTGATCTCAGGACAGATCAGGTTAGACCACAGAAAAGAGAAAGACCAAGCAAACATCACTGATCTGTGCAGAAGCTGCTGGGAAGGGATTCGATTCTCATTGGTTTAGGGTTTTAAGCCCACTGCTCACCGGCAGGCAGGTTCCCTCCAGAGTCTGGCTTCTGTCTGGTACCTTGTACTACAAAGAACTCAGTGACCAGCCCACCTTCACAATCACACCTCCCTTAGAGCTATCTTTGCAGAGGCTCTTTCTCAGACTTCCATGTCCCACTGAAATCCCATTTCTCTTTCCTTACAAACATTGTGCTCATTCTCAGGGCCCTGAGACCTCATCTGCAGGTGAGTCTTGTCCTCTTCTCTCCTTGGCGGGGGGAGCTTTGGAGTGGACCTCATGTCTTTGGACAGCTATTCTGGGGCTTCTTCCACCCTGGTGCTCTAGGGCTGGATCTCTCCATGTACTTGAGGGGTCATGGAAGGGGCACAAGGCTAAAAGAGTGGATCTTCCAGGTGAGGTGGGTTTAAGAAGCCTGAATGAAGTTCTTCCCTGAAGGGTGCGTATTTTGCAGTCCAGACATCCTGCTTCTCTCAGTCTAAGAGTCCTAGCACGTCTTCAGGCGCTTTCTCCTTTGACCTTGAGGCCATGCCTGCACCCTCTGCAGCCAGGTCTCCGACATGTGTAGCAGCACCAGTAGGTGTGGTAGCCTCTTCAGCCCCTGTCTCCTCCTCCAGATGCTCCTGGAGGTGCCTGGCTCTTCTTGCCAGGACTCCAGGATGCTGACCAGGAACTCAGTGTTAGTTAGACTGAGGGCACACCTGATGGCACTCACTTTCTTCAAAAACTCAGCCTCAAGACCAGGGGCCTTTTCCCGACAGGGGTGTGAGATGTTTTGGTCTGGTCTGCCAGACCATGGCTAACCCCTTGACCTTACACACTTGGGTAGAATACTCATACTTGACCTATAGATCTCTGGAGTAATTTGATGAGTGGGAATTCTGCCTAGTGGAAGCTGATGCAAAAGGCCTCGCTGATACTTGGGGAATCTTCCTGGGCTTGGAACTTGGGCTTTTTGTTCTCATGTTCTACCCTGAGTGACACTTTCCTCTTGGGTTGGGACTTGCAATAATGGAGAGTTAATTTACATGAGCCCTCTGGGCTCTGGTGTCTCAACTGTGACCTAAGTCTCTGGTCTAGGGATCCCTGGAGGCCTCTCCATCACCACCATCCTCCACTTCCACAGTCCCCATGGTTTCTTTCTTCTTCCCCAGGCACAGACCATACTTTAGGGAATTTACTCTGGGCAATAAAGTCTCCTCCAGAAAATTTCAGTGATGGTGCTACCTTATAGCGAAAGTCTATCGTTTTTCCAAAAATTATAATACATTGATTTAAAAATAAAACTCCCAGTTTTCTTTTAGTAGATTCCAATTCATAGCAACCCTATAGGACAGAGTAGAACTCCCCTTAGGGTTTCCAAGGAGCAGCTGGTGGATTCCAACTGCCAAACCTTTTAGTTAGCAGCCGAAGGTTTATCTTGTGATAGTTTATAATATAAACAGAGGATCGCCACATTAAAAAAAATTTTTTTTTTTTTGCGTTTGTTGGATGGAAGTGAATTTGCTCCTGTGGAATATGGAAGTTACCTCATCCTCTGCACCTTCATGATAATACATGGTTTCTCTAAAAACTGTTTTCTATGAAAGTTATTTTTTTTAGTAAATTTAGAGTGTAAACATTGAAACAGGAGAATCGGTCTCCTCTTTGTAACTTGTTTTCATCCTCCTTTTAAGGGAAGGATTTTCACAGAAGGAATTATACTTAAAGAGACAGCGTAATTTGTACTTTTCTGTGTGATTTAAAACTTCTCCTCGTACCCTTAACTAGCCTACACCAGGAGATTAAAATTGCCTTTCTCTGAACAGAAGCCCATTACCATGTCCTTCAGCGTGAGGCAGAAACAGATGTCCGTATTTGAGAGTCTGATGGCACAAACCTTAGTAGCTGAATCACAACCATGCCTCCTGTGTGGGCGAGCGGGGCTTGTATATGTCAGCTGAAGGGTCAGTTTTTTTCTGAGTTTGAGGGAAGGATTGGCGAGTTAAGGAAGAAAGAGAAGGAGTTTGGGAGGGGAGTGTAAGCTCCAGTGACAGACAGAAGATGGGGTGGGGGATCTCTCAAAGGGTATTAGAGGCCAGTCAGAAAAGCAGGAAGCAAGCAGCAGGAAGCAGGGCCAGTGGAGGGCAGCACTGGGTGGAGGAGGACAGCAGAGGTAATAGTAGTGGGGAGGGCAACAAAACTGGCCTGAAAAGAGTGATACATGACTGATCCTAGATGAAGCTCAGGTTGAGAAAAGTAGGAAAATAAAAAATTCTATCCTGTAGCCATCTTTGTGGTTAGGGGTTGTTAGGCTCTTGAGGGAGGTGGGCAGGAGACACAGGAGGGGAAGGGGAGTTCCTGGATCTAGGAAGGAGTCTACAGCCCTTCTTCTGCCCTCAATGATGTGGGTTCTGGCCTCTTCAACCTACCACTCCCAGAACCTCCTGAGAAATTTCCTTAGTTCTTCACATGGTATATTAATTCCATCTCATTAGAAAATATAATAATGACGTACGCTTCTTGCAACCCACCCTTTCCACCATCCTATACTCTCTGCCCCAGTTGCCCACTGGCTTCCTTCCTTTCCACCATGTTCAGATCCAGAACAAAAGAGTGCCTTTTCTGCAGCTATTCTGGAAAGCTCTCAAACTTACAATTGAATTCTTTCATTTCATCCCTCATTTATTCCTACATTTCTTATTGACAAAATAAACTTTGGTTAATTATCTACTAAATGACAGAATGTGCTTTCTCAGGAGAATCTTCCTTATGACCTTATCCTTTCATCCCAAATCCTTCATCTTGTCCTACCATGGCTCTCTTTTCTGCTGGAAGTCAGACCTTTTGTTCTGTAGCACTCATCAATCGGGGACAACTTTTCCTCACCTTTATCTGGAGTCTTAGAGAAAGGCCTTTTCCTCGTGTGTCACTGTTTCATCCTGCTTGGGTGAAGATGTCCAAACATAATGGTCTGAAGGACCTTTATCCCTTCTCCCAGCAGGAAGCTTTAATAACCTGGGAACTCTGGCTTGCTCCTGAATTTCCTTGATTCAGTAGGTACGGTTTCTCTCCCACAAGACCTGAGGTTGGCACCCTTTTCAAAATGCAGCTGAGATCTGAATTAGCACCAAGGCTTCCGTAATCCTGTGTGACATCATTGCTGACAGTGCTGAGTTCCATGGGCCCAGTTTGAAGCTAAACACGGCAACCAGAAAAACATGAAACTGTCAGGTAGGCGCTTGAGAAGTGCTAGTGCCAATGTGGGAAGAAGGAGATTAGATACTAAAAATGAATTGAAACTTTTCCGTGCCATGTAAGGGGTTACTATCCCTTGGTGGGTAAAGAGAGCACAGGGAATGATAACAGTATCATGGGCAGCTGCTTTCTCCCAGTCCTCTCATTTGACTCTGTTGGAATCATGTCTCTCCAGCTCTGGTTATAAAATGTCCACTCTGAGCCCCTCTTAGGTCTCCTTAGCCTCTGAGTCTTCACACAGGCTCTGCTCTCTGACTAGGAGATGTTCTCTCCCTTC
The DNA here is from genome assembly GCF_030014295.1 of Loxodonta africana. NCBI lineage: Eukaryota > Metazoa > Chordata > Mammalia > Proboscidea > Elephantidae > Loxodonta > Loxodonta africana. Next base: position 317,192 of record NW_026974901.1, on the reverse strand, counting down.
CCATCTGCTGGCCTACTCTCCCTGGTGAAGCGTGGAGGTGAAGAAAACTGACCCCATTGGAACAGATGAGGTTTATGACTTACCGAAAAGCCCTAAGACTCAGGAATTTTGTGGTCAGCCAGAATGGGAAGTTTGGGAGTTGACTTGGGGAAATCCCATGACAGACTCTGTTTTTGTTTAGGAGGCCATTTAGAAGAGAAACCAGCAAATGGGGAGACCATTTGAGGAAGAAATTAAGAAGGTTGGGGTGGTGATGAGGAAGGAGGAGACTTCTCCAAGGAAAATAAAAGTTCCAACATGGGGATGGTAGGGGCTTGTTTTGTGTGACCCCAAAGGACAGAAGAGGCAGGAATGGTAGGGAAACAATAGAACAAAAGATAATCTGTGCCTGTTCACAAATGTAACAAATCCCCCAGTGCTTTTACCCTGTTTCCTCAGACTTTTCTCATCAAGCCATCCTTCCCCTTTTACTGAAGCCTGTGGAAAATACCTGGGGCTTCCTGGATGCTCGGCCTTTTTTCATCCCTTAACTATTCAGTCATATTCCCAACTTGGTTCAGGCATGACTTCCTGGTTGTAGTCTTCCCTGAATCTTCTCCTGGTAGATGAGTCCACTTCTTGCTCTGTACTCCATTGTACCCAGGGAACCCTTTACCACAGCATAAAACACAATTGCATTTACTACACATTCTTCCTCTCTCTGTGCCCATGCCTTCTATGAGACTCCAGAACACCTTTCATTAGCAGTAGGAGTCTTCTTCTACCTGTTGAAGGCCTACCTTACGGTTGCTTCAGCCATTGAAATAGTAGCAGAGATGATAGAAGGAGAGAATTGAAAAGATTTTACATTGAGTCTTGCCCTTTTGTTGCTCTTAAACCCTGAGAACCTGTGGGAATGACCCCAGGCCAGCCTGCTGAATGATGAGGGACCATTGGAAAGAGGATCCAGCGGTTTCACTGAGTTGATTTTATGAAACTGGCTCGCAGGTGACCTGGAATCAAATTGTAGACACGTGAATAAGCCCTGCTGCGAGCCACTGTGGCTGGCCCAGATCAGAAGAACCCCAAAGTGACAACCTGAAAAATTGTGAGCTTAGTAAATGGTTGTTTTTTTAAGACACTACCTTTTGGAGTCATTTGTTACACAGCAATACGTGACTGATACACCTGTTAACTTGGCCGTTTCTCTCACCAGGCAGTGAGGCAACTTCTCTAAGTCATTTCATCACCAAGAGCATCTGGCCTAGGGTCTGACATGTAGCTGTTTATACAGGAAATCTTTGTTGACTTAATGCATGAATGAGTAATACGAATTTTATGTGCGAGTCTGCACAAAATCATGTATGAATAAAAGCATGATTTTTTAAAAAATAAAATGAATTGAGGCTCAGAACTACCTGCTTACAAAATTGAGGGGAGTTTTTAACCTCACTTACTTTTAGGGTACTCCCTCGTCCAGATATGCAATAATTCCCAGGGTCTAATGAAGGACCAGTGCTTGGAGAAGACCTTCAACACACCCATTGCCTCAGCCTATGTGGGTGATCTCTCTAGAAGCATTCGTTCTGCTGTTTCCATTCTCAGCTGGAGCATGAGAACCTTGGTGGGGCTGTCAACAGCATAACAGGGTTTGTCTACTTATGTGCCTGCATCAGCCTTTGAGGTGCTGTAACCTACTCCAGGGCACTGTCAAGAAGGAGGTCCTACCCCTTCCCAATGTCTAGGACCCTACTATCTGACTGTCACTCTTCCCCTGGGCTCCAGTCCACTCAGTGTGATCACCCCAGTGAGCTGAGGCTTTTACCACAGACTCTTCAGAGTCTTGAAGTTTCAGGGCTTCAACACCGTGACTCCAGCTATCTCCTTGAAATGAGGTAGGGAAGGAGGAAAAATGTAGGAAGACTTTATTTTCCATTTAATGTTGCAATAAAATTTCTTGCCCTGCGTTTTTGAAGGGTCCTGCCTAACAATTCCCTCTGTTCTCTTCCAAGATGTAGGACGATGAAGAGTGAATGTTTGTTGTGTCATAATCTGCAGAAGGCTGCAAAGTGCACATGGGGTCCATTCCGCCGATGCTCACACTAGAGCACCCCACCCACGTGGAAGTCTCTGCAAGTGTTACTGAGTCCCTCCCACATCCACAGTGAACAGCTTTCAGATTCTTGTAAGAGGGAATTGTGTCCTAACACCAGCTGCTCCCTGGAAACCCTATGGGGCAGTTCTACTCTGTCGTATAGGGTCTCTGAGTCAGAATTGACTAGATGGCTACAGGTTTGGTTTTTTCTTTCAGGCGGGTGGTGAGAGTTTGATGTCAGCTCCATAATCGTGTTATTAAAAAATGATGACAAAGTACCAGGTGAGAAAGTAACAAAACAAAACTGAAATGTAATGGCTTTTTCACATTTATTGGCCCCACAGAGTTCCTTCGAGGTGTTTACTTTTCACTAGATTTGGAGAAATCTTTGTGAGAGAGACAACAGCTTGAGATAGCTCCAAAATTACGTTTCCCTCCTTAATGTTAGGTTACATTAAGAGCTGGTTGGCTGGTTTATGATCTGCCTGCTTCACAAAATTAGAAGGCCCATGCAGGCAGGAACTTGTCTGTTGTGTTTGTCAGAGTATCCTGGTACCTGGTGCCTAAGAAGTGCTAAAAAATTATTTGAGTGAATGTGGGTGGGTTTTTATAAAAAAACACTGTGTTGCTGTCTTTATTTAGTTAAATAGTGAAAACAGGGATAAGGAAAATGGAGACAATTATTTGTATAATTTAGAGTTACATAAGATGAGAATAGAACTTGAATAATGAAGAGATAAAAAAATAAGCTGTATGGATGGAATGTACCCCCTTCCCTTTGCTTTGGAGGGAGACATTTTAAAATTGGATTGTTTTTTCCCTACTGATTTATAGGTTCTATATGTTAATTGAAAAGTTAGTCTTTTAGGAATCACAAATACTTCTATTGAGATACAATTCACCTGCCGTAACACTGCCTTTGAAAATATGCACAATACTGTGGCTTTTAGTATATGGGCAGACTTGGCACAACAGTCACCACTGTCTAGCTTCAGAATATTTTCAGTGCCCAGTAAATAAAGGCCCTTGTTAACAAAGGCGTATTAACAGTCATCCTCATTACTCCTTTCCTCCAAGCCGTAGCAACCACTAATCTACTTCTGTCTGTGTTGGTTTGTTCTGGACATTTCATGTAAATGGAATCATACACGATGCGGTCATTTGTGTTTGGCTTCTTTCATTTAGCGTAATGTTCTCAAGGTTCGTCCATGTTGTGGCATGTATCAGTACTTGGTGCCTTTTTGTGGCTGAGTAATATTCCAGTCTATGAATATACCACATCCTGTCTATCAGGTCATGACATGTGGGTTCTCTCCACATTTTGGCTGTTATGAATAACACTACTAGGAATCCTCTGTGTGAGTTTGTATGTGAACATGCTTTTGATTCTCCGGGTGCAGACCTAGGAGTGCAATTGCAGTGTTGTATGGTAATTCTGTGTTTAACTGTCTGCAGAATTGCCAAACCGTTTTCCAAATCAATTGGATCATTTTACATTTCCACCAGCGGTATTCCAGCTTCTCCACATCGTCACCGACACTTGTTGTCCATCCTGTTGAGTTTAGCCATCTTACTGCTTTTGAAATAATAGTGCATTTTAGTTTAGATTTGCATTTCCCTGATGACTAATGAGGTTACGCTTCTTTTCCTGTGCTTGTTGAGAGTTTCTGTATCTGCTTTTGAGAAATCTCTATTCAAATCCTTAGCCTGCAAACTTTTTTTCAGCTTTTTGCCTGTATTTTTACTCCCTTCATATACTTTTTGATATGCCAAAGATCTATAGATCTTAACAGTTTTAGCCTTCATATTTTGGGATTTTTAAAAAGTCTTTCTCTTTTATCAATAAAAAGAAAATAAAAACTTCTAAAATTTTTAGGGTTGCATATTTTAATTTTCAATATTCTGTCCATCTGGAATTTTGTTTTGTGTAAGGTATGAGAAAAAGGATGAAAACATTTTTACAGGTGGTCTGAGCGATTACCAGATTGCTACAAACGCTCCTTTTCCCATGACCCATATCTTCACTGCATTTTCCCGTAGTCTGTACAGAGACGCCTTTTTACAAAGGGAGGCCACCATTCCCAGCCATTTCATTTTAAGGTTTGTTTTCTGCAATTAAATCCCTTGTGTATCTTATCTACACACCTTTTCTTTTAAGCTAATACAAACTTTGTGTGAGTAGGACCTTGTCGAGTGTAAGATGGGCTTGAATTTCATAACTGGTTCCGTGTGGTGCAGCCCAGCAGATGGACAGACAGAAGCAAGGGCTGCAGAGGCGACAGAAGCTATGAGAACATGAGCCTCTAGAGATTTGCTGTGGAATTTCAGATAAAGATTCCACGTGCCAGGAATAGTCTACATCATGTGGACGCAGTGGTGAAAGTACACATTGTCCCTGCCATTGTGAAGGGGACACCCAGTGCGGGTGGGAGGGGGACTGGTAAAATGCAGTCCAGAGAAAGGACAGACCATGCTGCAGGAACCACACTGGACTTCAGAGAGCTTTGTCGGCTGCCGTTCATCTGTCCGGCTTCTAGATGTCAGAGTGCCCTCAGGCTCAGTGCTTAGTCCTCTCTCTCTATATAGACACCCTCTCTCTAGGATGCCTCAGTGAGTCCGTTGCTGTCTGTCTGTAGCTGAGGATGTGATGTTTACACCTCCATCCATTTCAACTCCTCCTGGTTCATGACTTCTATTCAAATGTCAGCGTAACTCTGTGTACCGAGTTCTTCATCTGTAAAATGTGCCTTATAATGATACATTCCTCACATGGGTATCATGCAGAGCAAGTATCTTAAGAGAGGAGAAGCCCTCACAAGAGTCCTGGCACCAGTAAGTGTTAGCTGTCAGTATTATTACCTGACATCTCCACGTAGATGTCTAACAGCTATGCCATGTTATCAACGCCATGAAACAATTCTTGGTCCCAACCCCATTCCACCCTTATCGATGAATTTCTCAGGGCTTCAGTGATGGGAATGTGTGCGTTTTTCCACATAATGGACATGGCTAATAAAGGTTGGCCTGGTCCTTCATAATAAGTTGCTCCAAAGTTTATATGGGTGGACTCAGACAAGTGATAGCCAACTAATATAGACAAAAAATAGAACTCTCAGCTGCTCATATTTGTACTCTCAGCCTAGAATATCTGGTGAGGGTACTATATGGACTGAATTGTGTAACCCCAAAGGTACGTTGAAATCCTAACTACTGTACCTATAAATGTGACCTGATTTGGAAATAGGGGATTTTTAAAATTATTTTAATGAGGCCATACCAGTGTAGGGTGAGTCCTAAACCTAATCCCTTCTGAGTTACAAAAAGAACAGAATAGACACAGACATAAACAGGGGAAGAGGGAGACAGACAAAGGGGAAGATAATCTACAAGGCCAGGAACGCAAAGGGTGGCTGGAAGCTGCTAGAAGCTGAGGTAGACACGAGCCATTCCCTGAATTCCTACTTCTAGCCTCCCGAACTGTGAGAAAATAAATATCTGTTCTTTAAAGCCACCCAATTGTGTTATTTTTTTCTTATGGCAGCACTAGATGACTAACACATACCCATGGCTATACATGAAGCCTGGTGTAAAATAGTGTTCTCCCCCCCTTGTCTAGCCCACCCGAATCCTGCTATTTCCCTATCAGTGTCCTCTGCCTTCACTAAGAGCTACAACAGAGTCGGCTTGATGCTGATGCATAGAAATGCAGTTTATTTTTTAGTTTATATTTATGATTGACTAGCATTAATTTCAATGGTTTGTAAATTTTTCTGTGGAGGCATTTCTGTAATCTGTGAGTAATAGCAGTTGCAGCTTTTCCTTCTTTTTGTTGTCATTTTGTTCTAGCTTGGGCCTCCAGTGTTAAATATTTAATATAAATTATGATAGAAAGCATCCTTATTTTTTTAATATTTTTGTGTGTGCTTTAAGTGAAAGTTTTCAAATCAAGTCAGTCTCTCACACAAAAACGCATATACACCTTGCTACACACTCCCAATTACTCTCCCCCTAATGAAGCAGCCTGCTCTCTCCCTCCACTCTCTCTTTTCGTGTCCTTTTCGCCAGCTTCTAAACCCCCTCCACCCTTTCATCTCCCTTCCAGGCAGGAGATGCCAACATAGTCTCAAGTGTCCACCTGATCCAAGAAGCTCACTCCTCACCAGCATCCCTCTCCAACCCATTGTCCAGTCCAATCCATGTCTGAAGAGTTGGCTTCGGGAATGGTTCCTTTCCTGGGCCAACGGAAGGTCTGGGGGCCATGACCACCGGGATCCTTCCAGTCTCAGTAAGAACATTAAGTATGAATTTATGAGAATTTGGGGTCTGCATCCCACTGTTCTCCTGCTCCCTCAGGGTTTCTCTGTTGTGTTCCCTGTCAGGGCAGTCATTGGTAGTAGCCGGGCACCATCTAGTTCTCCTGGTCTCAGGATGATGTAGTAGCTGATTCACGTGGCCCTTTCTGTCTCTTGGGCTCGTAATCACCTCGTGTCCTTGGTGTTCTTCATTCTGCTTTGATCCAGGTGGGTTGAGACCAATGGATGCACCTTAGATGGCTGCTTTCTAATGTTTAAGACGCCAGACGCCAGTCTTCAAATTGGGAAAGCATCCTTATTTTAATGCTAATTAATTTTAAAGAGAATGTCCCACATTTTCCCATGAACTATCATGCCAGTTGTATTTTTCCAACTTAAGGAACTCCTTTTCTGGTCCATGATTGCTCAGAGTCCTTATCTCTCAGTGTGATTGGATTTTATCAACTGCTTTGTCCCCATCTCTTGAGGTGAGCATGTCTTTTCTTCTTCCATCTATGCTTATGGTGAATTAAATTATTAAATCTTTAATGTTCACTCAAGCTTGCATGCTGACGATAAACCCCCTTGATGATGGCGTATTACCTGGTTTATACTTTGCTGGATTTCCTTTGCCAGTATTTTATGTAGGTTTTTGCATCTCAGTTACTTGGTGTGCTTGCCCTGTAACTCTTCTTCTATCATCCTTGTCTAATTTGGTGTCAGTATTAAACTAGCCTTAGGGATGAAGTAGAGGAGCATCTCATCTTTTTCTCTTCTTTTCTGACTTTGCACAGGATTAAAATGCTCTGTTTCTTGCCTCTTTGCTGCAACCTGAATGAAAGTGGTCTCGGCCTCCTATTTTCTTAGGGAGATCTTGAACTACTGACCCATTTTGTGTAGTGATTAAAGGTCTTTTCTGGTGCTACTTAGAAAAATTTCCACTGCATGTTCTAGGCTGCTAGGATTTCATCTTTAAATGTTATGTTGTTATCACGATTTTCAGTCTCATCCACGTCAATTAATCAATCCCAGATTTTCCCTCATTTTTCCAAACTCAGACTCTACATCTATTCCTGGCACCAATTCCCTTATCTAAGACTTGTTTGCAAACAAAAATACAACCCAGCATCTTTGAGTCCATGATGTGAGAATACAGTCCCATATAACTTTTTTGTAACTGTTGTTAAGTGTTTCTCCTCTTTTTTTTGTTCATTTCCCACCTATCTAGCAGTTTCAAAGTTGTGCACTTAAGGTTGAGGTCATTAGCTGGATTGACTCCGTGCAGGGCCATGGGGTGCTAGTTGCAAATGGGCATCAAAAGAGCACTCCTCTAGAACTAGGAGGCAGGAGGAGGTGGTTGGGCGGTTGCGGGAGGGGGGAGGGAACTGGGCAGGGCTGTGTGGAGAGGGGCGCCCAGGGGAGGTGCCAGGTCGGAGGCTGCCCCACCACAATCTCACGTGCATCAGGAAGGAGCTGGCTGCAGGAGCCTTTCGCGAGAGTCCCAGCCCACCCAGCCTTGCCCTGAACTCAGACCCGCTAGGCTCACAGGTCCCACCAGAACTAGGGGAAGCCTGAGGCTACCGATGTCAAGTCCCAGGGTACACCCCTGAGCCCAGTCACAGTGCTTATGCTGGGATAGTAGGGCAGAGGAGGCGTATGGGGACTTGGGTCCAGAGGGTGACCCAGAAAGGGTGGGAGAGTTGTGGCCACTCTAGGACTCTGGCTCCGCACGTGAAGGGCCCCAGGTTGCACTTCCAGGAGGAGAAGGCGAAGCCACAGAGGCCACACTGCTCACACAGCAATCCCCCACCCCCCTCCGCCCTTTCTCCAGGCGGGACGCCCCTCTTGTGCTGTCCTCAGAAGGGCTCTTCAGGGACCACACCCCTAGTTTGCGAAGCAGCAGAGCCTGCCCCAGTCTGGACCAGGGACTTTATTTCTTCCACTCTCACCACTGGCTGAAGGCAGACTCCTGTCTCCACAGACTAAAGAGGAATTATCAAAATGAGCTCGAAACTCTAGATTTGAGTTAAGGATCATAAATTAACACGGAGAAATACAACTTTAACAACAAAGACCTGTTTGGAGCCCCAGTTGGAATTAAAAAAAAAAAAAACTTGAACAGAGGGAGTGATAAAGTCTTCCTTCTTTTGCCACGCTCTCTCGGTGGTCCCAAGCTTTCTCATCTCCTACCTCACAAGACTCTATCAACTGCTTTGAGACTTTTAGAATAAAGATCCCCAGGCATATCACTGCTGTTACCCTGTGAGGATTTCCCCAGTGCTGGGTTAGACTAAGACAGAATCCTTCCAAGGCTTCCAGGGCCTGTGTACTGGACGGTCAACACACGGAGCCTCAGAGCCCACTTCGTTTTTCCTGTAGTTGGGCATGACCCCAGGGACATGACCCTTGAGAGTGCTGACACTTCCTGAAGCCAGTGACCCTCCCCCTGGGCTTCTCTCTGCCTGGGTCTCAGAATCTCTGAGGCCAACTTGTACCCTCAGAAGTGTTTCTGCTGAAGGACATGTAAACAGCACTGTGGATTTGTGTCCTGCAGTCTGCAAAACTGCCTCCCCTGAGTGGGGTGAGGAGCTACTGAAATACTGAAATCATTGAAACTAGCAGAAGCCACAGCTCATGGTGCTGGGAGAAAACTGGGAAGGACGGAGAGGTGAAGAGGCTATAAAGGCCCAGTCATGAAGGCGACCATGGGCCAGGATGTCCTGAAGTCGCAAAGCTGACCAATGCTGAGTGCCCTAAAAGCTGCCACTCCTGTGCACATCTTTTCTTTCAATGGACAAAGTCTTCCCCTGCTCTTATGTGCCTGGCCTGGAAGGGCCTTTGACTTATAACATGAAGCAGCCTCCAGAGCCTCTTGGGGCAAGTGATGGTCAAGGAGGCTCTGCCTAACCCCACCCTGCCCTTCCCACTTGTCAGAGGACCAGGAATTTCAGTCTTCCAGCTCCTGGGCTGATCTAGTGACTTGTAACAGGATTTCGCTGGAACTGGAAGGTGTTGAAGACAGGAAGTACTCCTGGGTTTCTTCACCCAGCTGAATGCCTAGTTCCTGGTCTTATTACACGGCTTACATTCAGGATAAGAAGAGGCATTTGGAGCTTTACGCATGACCTCTTAGCAGAGGTTTCTGTTCAGGAGCGAAGAGGTAAAAAGAAAGCAGTGTCTACTAAGTCCTTTTCCAAGAGTCTCAGGAAATTCTCACGAAGACCTTCTCAGGTAAGGACTGACGGGAAATGCCTTGGTTTAATATTAAACTTTGCCCTTGACACATTTTGTTTATGGAGGGCATATACAATATTGTCCGCTCAAGGAAGCACTGTAATTCTTATCTAGACTTTATGTAGAATGAGTATATATAAAACCTAAACTTGGTCCTTAAGCAAGGGGTTACCTCTCAGAGAAGGCCTATGGGAAGGTTTCTACCAAATTCTGTGGTGCTGCCATTGCTCCAAGGAGCCCAGGTGGTGCCAAGTTTGAGCACTCGGCTGTTAACCGAAGGTTAGTTTTTTGAACCCACCAAAAGGCTCTAAGGAGTAAAGACCTGGCGAACTGCTTACGTTAAGATTACAAACCAGGAAACCCTATCGGGGAAGTTCTCCTTTTACACTGGGTCACAATGACTCAGAAACCCACTCGATGGCACCTAGCAATATCAACAGGAAGCCGTTGCCCCCCATGTGCTTGAACTGCCTTTCTGGGGAAGGTTGGCCTTCAGAGCCAGCTCATGGCCACACGGGAACTGAGACTCATGTTTTGTTACCACGCCTTAGTTTCAGTCAGTAAATTTATTTTCCAGTTTATTCACTAGACTGGACTACAGACATATCTCAGGTATTGTCAAAATTAATTCCATTCTCTACTAATGATTTGCCAGGATGTATTTCCAAGCGTTTCCAAGAGACTGGAAAAACTTTCCAAAGAGGCTTGTTCAGCGCCATGTTGTGCAGTAACTACAGTGTTGACATAGTATATTTATCCACATAGTTTCCACGTTTTCTGCTTTCCATAAATACAACTGAAATTCCAAGTCTACCACCTGAAGTACTTCCTTTAGTGTTTCACTTAGAAGTCTGGTGGTGATGAATTCTCTCAGTTTTCTTTCCCCTAAGAATGGCATTATTTGTGCTTTACTCCTGAAGGTAATGATTGGACATAGAATTCTGGGTTAATATTTCCATCTTTCAGGGTTGAAAAAATGATGTTTCACAATCTTTTTTTTTTGGCTTCCATGGCTTCTGATAGTGAATACAGAGTCATTCAAATTATTTTTCTGAGGTGAAATGTGTTGTTTTCTCTCTACCTCCTTCCTGAGTATTTTCTTGACCTTTGTTATTCTGCAGTTGATTATGATGTATGGTATTTTTATGCAAGTAACCCATGTTCTATATATATATATGTGTGTCAACTGTTTTTCCCCTCCCGGGTATGTCTGTGAGTACAGTATACTGTTTTTTTCTTTTTACATGCTGCTGTTAAAAAAAAAAATTAGAGTAATGTACTTACAAATATACTTGGGATGTGGGGTAAGGCCCACTGGGTTGGCAAAAAACCCATAACCCGCAGAATATTTTTGTGAAAATTCGGTATTGGGGCATGGAATTATTTAACTTGCTGTGGTTTGCTGAACTTCTTGAATCTGTAAGTTTATGTCTTTCACCACATTTGGAAAGTGTTCAGCCAGTATTTTTTCAAATACTATTTTCTTCACCACACGTTTTGTCCACTTCTTCTGGAGTTCCAATAAATAAGCTTTTTGTCTAGTTCTTGAGGCACTGTCCATTTTTTTCCATATTTTCCTCTCAGTTTGCAGAATGGATATTTTCTACTGATCTATTTCAAGTATTTAGTTTTTTTCTCTGTCATCACCATTCTGCTATTGTGAAAATATCAACTGAATTTTTGATTTCTACGATTGTACTTTTAACATGTAAAATTTTCATTTGCAAATAGCACCTATTATCTTTCCATTTATTTAAAAAGTGTCCCTGTTATTTCTTGGATTAGAATAGCATTTTAAAATCTGTTTCTTATGATTTTGAGAGTACAAGTCCTGCTTAAATTTTATGGAGAATTTTTTTGTTTTCAGCAGTCAATTGACCCAGTTATGTTCAGGCTCCAAGTTCTGTCCCATCTTCTGTATTCTATGGTTCAAATGTTAGTTCAATTTTTGAAGGCTTTGCAGGTGTATTTAGGTCTAACCTATGTGAGCGCCACTCAGTATGGAACCTTGATGGCATTCTAACCCATAGTGCGGGTCTTAAAGGATTTGATAATGCTTCTTTGGGTCGGGGCAATGGATACGCACCTGGGGGGTGAACCAGGAGTTCATAGCAAGTCTGCAGAATCTCTTTCTTGCACAGCCTCCTCTTTCTCTTTCTCTTCTGCTCTCTGAGTTCAGAAGGAGTGCTTTCCTGGCCCACTGGTGGGAATGCTGGGGCTTTAATCTCCTCATTCTGTTGTGCACATCAGTGACTGGTTCTGCCTATGGGGCCAAAGCACTGGACAACCAGCCAAAAGGCTGCCACTTTGAACGTGTCAAGAAGCGCCTCAGAAGACAAGCCTGGTGATCTGCTTTTGAAAAGTCTCACCCTTTGAGGCAGAATTGACTAGGTGCCAGTTAACAGCACAGAGAGAGAAAATGTAATGGAGCTTTCTCTACAATATTTGGTTCTTCCATACTCTGGTCAGAGAGAAGGATTCTCCTCTGCCAGAGTTTCAGGTGTCTGCCCACCTGCCCAGCTGCCTGTCTCTCTCCTTTACGGACCTTCTATCCCATTTATATGAGAGAGGGCTTCTCTCGGGGCTGTTTCTGTCCACAACGGGTGTGCAGCTGTGAGATTTGGGCTCATTTAATTTCAGCCTCTAGAATGTTCATACTTTATGTTCTGGCTCCGCCCTGCCCCCATCCACCTTCAACACTTTCCTTTGCAGAGTCCTGAGATAGTGTCCCATGCATTTGTCCAGATACTTAGTTGTCAGATACCAGCATAGCCACCGGGGGCAGTGCTGTTGTGGTTGAGGGGGGAGGGACTGTACACTGAAGGAGCTGCAAGACCTGGCTGCCTTGTGTGAGCAGGACGGGGGTGTGCTGAGGAGTGGGTGCTGAAGGTGCTGAGTCAAGGGGAGTTTAATATAAAGTTGGGTCAAGGATAGTTTGTTGACAAGGATTTATTGCCGTAGCAAGGGTTCTGGAAATGGGTTTAATATGCTGTGGGATTGCTTTTGGAAGCTTAGAAAAGGCAATGGCCCACATTCTCTGAAATGGAAATGCCAGACCTGCTAGGTCAGATGTTGGAAGAGGGATTAAAAGCCTCCAATATGTGGGCATGTCTGAGTTAGTCTTCTATAAGACCATTTCTTGGAGGTCCTGAAGGATACCCATTTCATCAAAAGAATAAGGAATGCGGAGATGAGGGGAGCACCAGCAACACAGAGCTTACCAATATGTATACTTTGTAGGGAGTCCCTGGACGCCACAAACAGTTAAGTGCTTGACTATTATCTGAAAGTCTGGCAGTTTGAACATACTCAGAGGGTCCTTGGAAGACAGTCCTGGCCATCAACTACTAAAGGATGAAAGCCTTAAAAACACTATTGAACAGTTAGTTCTACTATGCCCACATGGGGTGGTCATGAGTCAGAAATGACTTGATGACAACTAACAGCAACAATCGTCTATAGGCTCAGGTTGTTAGTGGGAGCTGGGCCGCCTAGTAGCAATGCAAATCATGGGATCCCAGCTCCACAGAGGCCAGGTGGAAGTACTTAACTGTCAGAAACAAGTTGTGTGTGATTCCAATAATGGTCAGCAGGTCAGAGTAGTAGTTATCTATTGGGGCATAATAGATTCTCCCCAAACTTAGCAGGTGTGAGATAAATGGAAAATTAATATTCAACTCATTCTGATAAATTTGGAACTAGACAAAAATTTTGGCATCACTCAACATAGTTTTCAGGTGAAGGAATAAACTAGAAAATTTAAATAACTAGTATAATAAGAGATTTTTCAAATAATGATGATATAATTGCATACCTGAATAAAAGACGAATACATCAAAATCAATGGTTTGTCTCCAGTATAGACATGAGGGTCTCAAATTGGCAAGGGTGAGAAGGGCAGACCGTTCTCTTTCCCCTACTGCTTGACTGGATCAAACTGTGTTCAAAACTGTAAAATATTTAGGAAAACATTGTTTTGACCAGAGCATCAAAGGACCTCTATGATGAAAACTAATGTACTAAAATACATAAAATGAAACCTGAATGTATGCAAAAAATATGCCATATTTTCAAATGAGAAGTCTTGTCAATCAAATGGAGGTCCCTAAAACTAATATATAAGTGGAATGTATTTCCAGTCGGAATATTAAGATAGTTGTTTTTGAATTGTATACAGTGATCATATGCTACGAATAGTACAGTAGATAGCAGAGGATGTTGCTGGTGTTAGGAGACTTGGAGTCCATTTCTGACTCATAGTGATCCCATTTCACTGCCCCATAGGGTTTTCTAGGCTGTGATCATTATGGGAGCAGAACAACAGGTGTTTCCCCTCAGTGCCCCGTGGTGGGTTCGACCTGCCAAACCTTCTTTGGATTAGCAGATGAGCACTTAATCACTGCAACACTACGGCTGCTTTAAAAGGTATAGAGAAGAAAAACATGAAAAAGCAGGATACTGACAGGTGTCTACCTCTTCAGGTAACAGAACAAATTCATATTACATAGCATAGAAACTGACAAGTCGACCAATGAAACAAAATCTGCTAAAAAGTCACAATAACCATTGATATAAAGGCGGTATTTTGAGAAAATTATATTTATTTAATAAACGGTGCTGACTCAAGTGACCGTTCTGGGGGACAAAGCTTGCAAAAATGTGATACACAAATGATAGATTTGGAAAATCATGTGAAATGGAGATGACAAGACTTAATAAAAATTTCCATTTTACACAGAAGGATAAAAGTTAAGCACTTGAAAAATGAGCAGTGAATTCAAAAAGATCGTTCACAGGAAATCCACATGCCCAATAAACATAGTCCAAGTTGCTCAAAAACACTGGTAGTTAAGAAAATATCAAAGTCCCAGTGAAACTGGCACAATTTAAAAATCAACACCATCTATGGCTGGCTGGGCTGTGGGGAGAAGGATACCCTGAGACATGGCTGGAGAGGTGCTTTAGGACAGCCTCTAGGGGAAAGACATGGCCATGGCTCTGTACTTTTAAAACATACTTTGAGCTGGAAATCTCACTCTATGGAGTCTATTCCACAGAAACAGATCCTGTAGTATACAACTGATAGTTATTATTAGTGTTGACCAAACGTTGACTGTACATTGATGGTTGAATGATAGATAACTTATGGTAAAGCTACATCATCAATAAATGAGTTGTAGTAGTTGAGTGGGAAAAATATCTGTGAAGTATTATTGAAGTATTACTGAAAAAATCTAGGTGCAGAGAAGTGTATATAAAATGAGCACATCTGGGTTAAACAATATCAATTGTTTGAATATGCTTGAATACCTGTTTATGTTTATGAGTGTGTATAAGTCTGTGTGCTTGTTTAAGCAAGGATAAGAGAGACTACTTACCACATTGTTAACCTGAATTATCTTGGATTCACTTGCAGGAAAGAACAGGGGGAGGAGAGCTAGAACACGCAGGAAGAGTGGACTTAAAAAGCATGGATGATAACGTTTCCATTTTAGTAGTGTTACGTATGGACGAACAAATCTGTCTTAAAGGGAGAAAGCCAGAATATTCCTTAGAAGCAAGGATGGCTTTGGCCATGTTATCAAGAGGGAGGGACCAGTCCCTGGAAAAGGACATCATGCTTGGTAAAGCAGAGGTCCAGTGAAAAAGAGGAAGACCCTCAATGAGATTGATACAGTGGCTGCAACAGTGTGCTCAAATAGAGCAAAGATTATTAGGATTGCACGTGACCGGGTGGTGTTTTGTTCTGTGGTGCAAAGGGCCACTGTGAGTCAGAACTGACTTGATAGCTTCTGACAAGAACATGTAGAAGTCCAGATAAAGTGTACTGAATTGATATCATCTATTTAAATTATTCATGTAAGTTAAAAGATCAAAAAATATAGTGTCAGTGCCATATCTAATGACTTACAGAGAATCAAGGTAGAATATCAAGTGAAATAAGGGGCGAGAGCAATGTGGGTGGAGTGTGACCAGGCTTTCATAAAAGTAAACACCCCAGCAGATGTACTTGTGTACCTGTGACTGTGTATATGTGTCCCTGCAGAGAGGTGTAGGGAAGGATACACGTGTGTCTATTAACATTGGATACCCTGGGGGAGCAGGACCAAATTACATATGAGGGTGGGACCCTGACATAAATTTTTTTGTCACACAAATCTGTGATCTTGCAAATGTGATAAAAAAACAATTTCAGAGATTTGGAAATTCATAAACATCATAGATATATGTATATTTTAACGTGTTTTGTTAGATATTTAAAATAGGTGAAAATTCTCCAGAATGACAGACAAAAGATTTGAATCACTGGCAGGAGAGCACACCGCAGAAAGTAATAATCAGATCCAGTGGATTTCTTGTTGTTCTTGGAGCCAGTGAGTTCTTCTGGTCTCTATAACTGGAAATGACCAAAAATAACTTTGGGAAGTCAGTAGAGTTACCCCTCAAATACGTCCTGCAAGTACACGTCTACAGCTAAATGTAGAAGGCTGGACACCACGTGCAATCCACTAGGTAACTCATGCGCCTCTAGAAGATTCTCTTTCCTGAATATGCTGCTTCCACCTCCTCCCTGCCTAGCCCCACTGGATAACCCACCTTTGTGCATTGTAGGCCCCATTCAGGTCTGAGCCTAGATCGTAGAGGACATCAACTGGGAAGGTAGCTTTTAAGAAGAAAGATGTTGATGAAAAGATTTCAGAAAGCAGCACCTCCCCAGCCAGCCTCTCCCCAGCCTGGGAATGCCAACCCCTCCCACCCTGATACCTCTGAGAATCTCTGAGTTTTCGGTTTGGATTCTTAGGAGACTGCAGAATTTACCTGGTCTGAACACCTTGGTTCTTTTCTGCCTGTGACCCTCTGCCTCGCAGGAGCCGTCCCTGTCACTCTGAGGAATACACACAGGAACAGACTGTGGACGGAGGTGCCCATCCTAGAGGCCCTGCCCTCCATTTCTCTGCCCCTGGGGGGTTCCCTGTGATACTTGTGGTCTCATTTCCTAGAGAGATGGATACACCCCTGTCATGTCCAGGGCTTCCCCAGACTTGGGATTTGATGTCGCGACTGAGACTGGGGCTTTGTTGTCCACTGTTGAGTCTGGGCCTGAATCTGCCCCTTCCCACCATTACCTCTGATCACCTGTGTTCTCGCTCTTCTCCCTGGGTTTGAAGCCTGTCCTCTCTTTTGGTTCTTTCACCTCAGAGGGCCTTTTTCTTCCAGTTCTTTGACCTCGCGACAGGTCAGATTTGACCACAGGAAAACAAAAAAAAATTAGCAAGTTTGTTTGACATGTCAAGAACCGGAATGTACAGCTTGATTTTAAGGAGAAGAAAAAGTTCCAAAGCTCTACCCCTTACCCTAGGACATGCTCTACAGGAAATATCCTGCAAGCCCTGGATCAACTCTTATCCACAAATGTTTAACACCCAGGGGGATTTTTCTATACCACCTCCCACTTACATTCCCCTAATGTGGCAAAAAGGATGCATCCCAATCATAAACCCAAATTCACCCTAGGAGCCCAGAAGACATGGCTTGGGTGAGTTCATTTTCCTTCAACCTGCCCTCCTCTCCTCCTACCAAACCCTGCCTCT